>NW_024412401.1:33222540-33385610 GCF_014898765.1 Herpailurus yagouaroundi
AACCCTAACCCTAACCCTAACCCTAACCCTAACCCTAACCCTAACCCTAACCCTAACCAGAGCTTACTTCTGGTCTCTTTTCCCCCATGTGAGGACACAGCTGGAAGAGAGCCCTCTATGAACCAGGAAGCAGGCTCTGACCAGGCACCCAATCTGCTAGCACCTTGATCTTGGACTTCCCAGCCTCTAGAACTGGGAGAAATAAATGTTGTTTAAGCCACCCAGGCTATGGTCTTTGTGTTACAATAGCCCAAACAGACTTAAGGCTTTTTGAAATAACAATACAGAAGCCAAACAAACATCTGTGATAGCACTACATGAAAGGGAAATAAAATCCTTAGAAAATGAAAAACTCAGACTGCGTCAAAAAATGAAACCACACTCTAGGCTGTCTGTCTATAAACTACATGCCTAAAATAGAGACTCAGAAAAATTGGAAAAGCCAAGAGACCTTATAAAACAATAAAAGAATAAAAGCAGCTTAGTAAAAAAAAAAAAATTTCACAAAGTCATGAGTTTCTAAAATTCTACTTAGGGACTTAAAGGAGAGAAAATTTATTTTTGGACAGGAAGATACACGTTATTTTAGGATGGAAAGATACAAGATTATGAAGATATCTGTTTTCCCTAAATCTATATATCATTACAATTATAATGAAAACACCAACATGATTTGTGGCGGTTTGGGTCAAATATTACCAAAATTAATATAAAAAGAAGAAAGTCATAATACAGTCGGAGATATTCTGACAAATAATAGTAATAAAGGGGGAGGGTGAAAGTGGCCCAAAGATATTAAAACATTTTAATAAAGTAAATAAAGCAGTATGGGGATGCCTGGGTGGCTCAGGCAGTTGAGCGTCCAACTCTTGATCTCGGCTCAGGTCATGGTCCTGTGGTTTGTGGGATTGAGCCCTATGTCGGGCTCTGAGCAGACAGCATGGAGCCTGCTCGGGATTCTCTCTCTTCCTCACTCTCTGCCCCTCCCCCATGTTTGCTCTCTCTCAAAAATAAACATTTTTAAAAATAAATTAATTAAAAAGTATGGTATTGACACAAATATACAGGAATGTGAATGGTCCATAAATCATCCCAAATGTGTATGGAAATTTAGCATCTTATGAAGGTGGTATGGCAAATCAGGGAGAAAAGATGGGATATTCAACAAAGTTGGGGCAATTGCTTAGCTGTTTGGGGGGAAAACTGGCTATAACTCTCGCCTTAAATAAGCATATATTTTTTTTAAACATAAAAAGCTCTATAAGATTATCATCTTGGAATGGGAAAAGCATTACTATGTTTGAAAAAAATATTTTTTATCTTTATTTATTTTTGAGAGAGAGAGAGAGCCGTGGAGGGGGACAGAGGATCCAAAGTGCGCTCTGCATTGAGAACAGAGAGCCCAATGAGGGGCTTGAACTCACAAACAGTGAGACCATGACCTGAGCTGAAGTCAGACACTTAACCAACTGAGCGACCCAGGCGCCCCGAAAAACATATTTTAAAAAGCATAATAGTAGAGGATGGTTTTTATAATAAATCCAAAGAACACATAAATGTGTAAATTCCACAGCATAAGCATTCTCATCCCTTCACACTCACTCCGTGGAAGCAGGCACAGGTAACAATCAGGTGCATCTGGAAAGGCATTTTAAAGCATAACCTGAAACCCAGAAATCTTAAAGAGAAAAGACTCATTTGTAGTTCAATATAAACAGGTTTAATATTTCTGTATTAAAACAAAAGGTAAAAACAAAGCGAAAAACAAATGACACACTGGGAAAAATCAGAGCTCAAATGATAAAGAATATATTTTATGCCACATTCTTACAAACCAATCAGTAAAAGGATTAATTCACAGGAGTTCGCACAGAACTATATATGAAAAGCTCTTCAACTCATTTGTGAAACATAAAATACAACAGCAATGAGGGTATCTTTTCTTCCCATGAGAATAGCAAAGGTAATGGAAATTTAAACCAACATATTTTTCCGTACCTGCATTAAAATAATACTGGGACCTGCATATTTTCTATTGCTATGTTAAACAATATTGAGAACAAGCAAAACTAATGTAGCTATTCATTCCAGGAAATGCTTTACTCCTAAAGATTACAATACAAAACAACTAAAATTATTTACTCTTCAGGACTAACTATTGTTCATCAAGGCTTGCTTGTTTTGTCCACTGATCCAAAGCTATTACATCACAAACTAAACAATCCCAATCAATTTCCCACCTTGCAAGATCTGGCTAAGTTTGTTCTTCCCTGGGTACTTTCTCACAGCCCTAGAGGTACTGGCTGCTCCCTATATTTGCTATTTCTATATTCTTTAGAATTCTCTTTCTTATCTGTTAATCACCTTTTACTCGTTAACAGTTCTTTACAAATTCTTTATACATTTGTTCAAATTACCAGTGTGACTTAAGCTCCTAACTACACGCCAACTGGTGTGCCTACAAACCACGCAGGTGAGGGCCAATATTTGTTTGTTATGCTACCCTAACAAATTATCACCAATGTAGGAACTTAAAACAGCACAAATGTATTACCTTATAGGTCTGCAGGTCAGGCGTCCAGTACGGATCTCACACTAGACTAACTGAAGTGTCATGAGGCTACATTTCTCTCTGGAGGCTTTAGCTCAAAATCTGTTTCCTGTTCATTGGGTTTTGGACATAATTCAGCTAGTTCCTTGTGGTTGTAGTACTGAGGTACCCATTTCTTTGCCGGCTATCAACTGAGAATCATTCCCAGCGTCCAGGGGCTATCACATTCCTTGGCTTGGGGCCCCCTTCCTCCATCTTCAAAACCAGTAATGGAGGGCTCAGCTCTTCCCTCCCTTTTTCTCTATCTGATCTATCTTATCTCTCTAACCCAGCCAGTAAAAGTTCTCCATATTAGTGATTCTGTGATTGGATTGGGCCCACCCAGCTAATCCAGGATAATCTCCCCATCTTTTATTTTTATTTTTTTATTACTTATTATTTTTTGTTTTATAAAGCATGAGCAGAGGAGAGGGGCAGAGAGAGAGGGAGAGAAAGAATCTCAGCAGGCTCCATGCTCAGCATGGAGTCCAATGTGGGGCATGATCCCATGACCCTGGAATCATGACCTGAGCTGAAATCAAGAGTTGGATGTTCAACTGACTTAGCCTCACAGGTGCTCCTCTGCATCTTTTAATCACATCTGTAAATCTCTTCTATCATGTAAGGTGATAGTCACAGATTCTTGGAATTAGGGCGTGGACATCTTTGGGAAGACCATTATTCTGCCTATCACATTCAAAATTTAATTCATCTCCCCATCTCAAAACCAACTTTTCTTCTTGTGTTCCCTACCTTAGCACCAATATGCACCCAGTGCCCAAGTCAGAAATCTATATTTATCTCCATAACCTGCACTCGTCTCTCCTTCTCTATTGTGACTACCTTTGTGTTACTACCCTCATTCATCTATGAGTTACATCAACAACCTCCTGCTTCCAACAGTCTCCCTGAGTCCAGACTTGTTTTCTGAGAATTCATTCACATTGCAACCAGAGGGCTCAAAGTAGTTAGCTCAGGCTACTATAACAAAATCTCATAGACTGGATGGCTTAACCGAGAGAAATGTAGTTCTCAGAGTTATGGAGGCTAGAAGTGGAGATGCCAGCATGGTTGGTTTCTGGTGAGAACTCTTTCCCTGGCTTGTAGAAGTCCATCATCTTTTTTTTTTTTTTTTTTTAACATTTATTCATTTTTGAAAGGCAGAGAGAGACAGAGTGCAAATGGGGGAGGGACAGAGAGAGAGGGAGACACAGAAACAGAACAGGCCCAGGCTCTGAGCTATCAGCACAGAGCCCGACACAGGGCTCGAACTCACGGACCGCGAGATCATGAGCTGAGCTGAAGTTGGCCACATAACAGAGTGAGCCACACAGGTGCCCCAATAGAAGGCCACCATCTTGCTGTGTCCTCACATGATAGAAAGAGAGAGTAAGAGCAAGCTGTCTGGGGTCTTTTCTTATACGCACACTTATCCCATCATAAGGGTCCCATGACATCAAGACCTCACCAAAAACCTAATTCCTAATTATCTCCCAAAGGCCTCATCTCCAAATCAAGGGTTAGGGCTTCGAAATATGAATTTGGGGGAGGGACACAATTCAGTTGGTAACAGAGCTTTTCCCCAAAAAGCAAATACCTTTCTTACAATCTTTCTATGCCCCCCTGTGCTTTTAGCATAAAGTCCAATTAGCTTGACTTTCAAGATCCTGTATCATCTGTCTCTACCCACCCCATCTTACACCAGTCCCTCACATACTCTAGTTAACTGACCTTCTCTGCCACCTGGAATGTGTTGCATTCTTTCTTGCCTCTGGGCCTCTGCTTTTGGTGCTCCCCTCTGCCTGTTTTGGCTAGATCCCAATTTTTTCCTTCTCCAGGGAGGCTTCTCTGACAGTCTGGGCAGTTCCTGGTCTAGGTCTGGTGCTCCTCCAAGGTATTCCCATTGCACCGTGTATTTCCACTTGCCCCACTGCCTGTTATTCTCTGCCTTTCCTATTAGCTATCAGCTCCAAAAAAGAGGTATTATCTTTTTTGTTCAACATTATACTCCAAATGTCTAGCTCATTAATTTGTATATGGTAGCATATAATACATGTTTGTGTATATTTGGACAGATGGTTGGATGGATGGATGGATGGATGGATGGATGGATGGATGGAAAGGTGGATGGATGGATGGATGGATGGATGGATGGATGGATGGGTGGAAAGGTGGATGGATAAACGTGCTGAATTTGAGGTAACTGTTGGGAATCCAGGTAGGGCCATCCAGTAGACAGATACATGGACATGGAGTTCAGGAGAGAAGTCCAGGCTACAAAGAAGCCAAGTTCATCCAAGAACACATCACCAGCTTTCTCTTAGAAATGTACACTTTGAAAAGAGTCAAGGGTACTGTGCCAGATCCTAGTTTCAAGGGTATTTATCTTTATCGCCTGGGATAATCTTTCTTACCACAGCCCCCTGGTATTCATGGTCCTGAATTTATTACTAACCACGAGCTGTTTCCCAGCTACCTTACTGTAACATTACACTTTGAAGAAGTTACCCTCATTTTACAGGTGTGGAAATAGAGGCCATGAGGGTTACCCTCCACAGTGATTTTCAAGGATTATAATCAGTGTTATGGATCCTATGAATTGCTCCTTCCACCTCCATTCCATCCTCCTTCTGGATCCACAGTAATCAATACCTTGGCTACCAGATACATGTGACTCTTCAAAATTAAGTTTAAATTATTTTAATTAAAACAAAATAAAAATTTAAATTTACTTCCTCAATTGCCTAGCCACATTTCAAGTGTTCAGTTGCCACATCCAGCAACTGTACTGGACAGTACAGATGAAGAACAACACTTCCTTCATCACAGAAAGTTCTACTGGACCATGTAGATCTAAAGTGCCTTCCTGTATGGCAGAGACAGAAAGCTAAAACTATACTTCACACACTCCTTTGCAGGTTCTGGATGCAAATATTGTTTACCAATTAGATATGCTTGTAGGAGCCTGATGAGGCGAAAATAAGATAAACATGGGGCACCTGTCTGATTCAGTCTGTAGAGCATGCAACTCTTGATCTCAGGGTTGTGAGTTCAGGCCCCACATTGGTCATAGAGCATACTTAAAAAAAAAAAAAAAGATAAACACAACCACGAAGACACCAAGATTTTCTGCAGCAGCACACTAGCGCCTGTTTAGCTTTCTATGTGTCAAGGTAGCCATGGCATTGGCATTGGCCTTGCCAGCAGTGTCAGCAGCTTTGTGATGCCCACTTCCTTATCCCAGCTCAAAGCTCCACTGATAAGTTCTTGAACTCAAGTTCTTAAGGCTTAAGAAACGGTAGTTTTCCAGGTGCATCATTTCCGGAGTGTTCTATATACCTAGAGGCCCAGAACCAGAGCCAGTTCCCCCAACACTCATCACTATTTTGGTAAGCAAAATTTGATAAGATTTAACATATTAAAATGTCTTCCTGCTTAAAATATTCAGAATGGACACCAAATTTTGATTGATGTGGAACAAAGCAGATTTACAGCATAGCTCTTGTGTTTCCAGATCACTCCTTTGCTTTCCAAACTCCATAAATACAATCCAGTCTTCTAGCAATTGAACTAGGTAGCTATGTACTTAACTGCCTTTTGAAATTGTTTCCCCACTTCACTCTCTTTTAAGATATTACTTATGCCTTTCCCTATGAAACTTAATCTGTCTGCAAGAGGGGTGCCTAGCTGGCTTAGTCAGTTAAGCGACTGCCTTCAGCTCAGGTCATGATCTCACGGTTCTTGAGTTTGAACACTGTGTCTATCTCCTCACTGACAATGCAGAGCCTACTTCAGATTCTCTGTCTCCCTCTCTCTCTGCCCCTCCCCCACTCAGACTCTTCTCTCCCCCCAAAAATAAATAAACATTAAAAATTATTTAATATTTTCTTATTTTTATTTCTTTTTTTTTTTATTTTGAGAGAGAGAGAGAGAGAGAGAGAGAGAGAGAGAGAGAGAATGAACTGGGGAGGGGAAGAGAGAGAGAGGGAGACACAGAATTCGAAGCAAGCTCCAGGCTCCAAGCTGTCAACACAGACCCCAATGCAGGGCCTGAACTCACAGACCATGAAATCATGATCTGAGCCAAAGTTGGATGCTTAACCAACTGAGCCACCCAGGTGCCCCTAAACATTAAAAAATTTTAGAAAGAAGTGTGTGGTCAATAAGATACTAATTCTTTGACCTGATCCAAGCATGCTCATAGACTACAAGTGCATTATAAGAAAATACACTGAACAGAAAGCAATTTTTTCTAAGTCCACCCTACTGAATGGCATAGATTTTCTTAGATAACAAGCATATTAGCGTGAATTAGTTCAATCAGGTTGCGTTCTAATTTATTCCTTTGTGAAATGAGCTAGACTAAGGAGTTGGGGCATTTGGCTGAAATGTAGGGGAGGTAGAAATTGGTAGGGAAGACAGGCCAGAAGCCTAGGGCAGAGTGGGCATGAGGCATCCGGTCATCGGAGAACCATCATCACTATCATGACTCTCTTTCCTTGCTCTCTAGACCCACAACTCAGACTATGAGTTATAAAGGTGTCTGGGAGCTAGCCTGGGTATGTGTCACCATGAATCACATTGATTCTATGGAAAAATATGGTCTCAGTTCCAAACAACAGGAATGTAAATGAATTGTCAGATCACTTTTCTAAATTGGGTACAGCTTGTTTCAGTTTCCTGCCAGCCTCTACCTGTATGAAACAACCAAGCCCTTTCTATTTATGAACTTAAGACTTTAAAACTACCAAAGCATAGTGAGCACCTATTTTCAGAAACATATTCTGGCTTATGGGGGGTGGGGCACAGCATGCCACAGAGCAAAGCTCCTGGACCCTGGAGTCACAGAGACCCAAGTTCAAATCATCTTCCCATGATGTTTAACTGTATGATCTTGAGCAAGTTACTGCCATGTTCTGAGTCTCAGGTTTCTCGGCCTGAAGATGGGAGAAAACCCTATTCACAGGATTATTATAAGGGTTATATGAAACAGCTGATTTGCTTACTCAGGAAACTGTCAGAAAAGGAAAAGTGATGGACAATAGCCCTACAGAGAAATTCCATGCCCAGTCTAGTAATTTTCCAAAAGGGAGGGACTTCTACCTGCTCTGGCCTAGAGTCCTTCCAGTTTTGCTCAAAATATCACCCATTTCCTATTATGCTCGCCCCAATAAAGTCAGAGAAAAGGATAAACTTCTGTGTCCAAAAGACCCCCAAAATATAGTAGTTTAAAGAAGATGGAGATTTCTGTCACTAATGGCCCTGAGGTCCAGGTTGGCAAGGGGCTTTTCTCTATGTGGCCATTCAGGAATCCGGGCTCTCTTCATCCTACTGCTCTGCCATCACCCGTCAAGGGCATTATCCTTGTCTGCATGGACAAGGCTGGGTCACAGGCACATTCATGTCCAGCTCAAGGGATGAGGAGAGGGAAAGCTGCTGAGGACATCTGTTTTAAGCTGAAGATGACCCAGAAGTCGCATGTAACACCTCCGTTCACACCTCATTGGCCTGAATTTAGTCACATGGCCACACTTAGCTGCAAGAGAGGCTGCTAAATGCAGTCTCCAACTGCACAGCCATGTGCCCAGCTGCAAATCTTATCAAAGTAGAGAAATGTTTTGCTAAACCACTATCATTCTCTGCCACAGGCTTCCTTCTGCTTTACTCTTCTTCAACAACACTTGACTTGTTCTTGGTCTAGCTGTGAAGCTTTACCATTTACTAAATTGGAGCTCGGCTAGGGGAAACTTCCTTAATGTCCTTGGACCCTCTGGTGAGATACAATTGGCCATTTGGGCTCTCTAACTCTGATGAAAAACTGGGGCCCAAAGAGGAAGCCATGGGAGCTCAGACCAGGGACAGGGCTCTTTCCAAAGCACCACCCAGCTGTCTTCTGAAGACATGATTTTTGAGGTGTGGGGCCTTTTCCTCCAGTGTGGTGAGAGATTCTGGCTTGCCTGTTCCTGGAGGTGACTCATTCCTGCTCTTTGTAGAGACAGCACAATCACATTGTTTCTGCAAAAAGTATGCTCCTGTGGCACCCACAGACATGTCCATTCCCCTTTAAGCGATTCTTAAAGGATTAAAAAGTACACATTGTGAAGGCTTCAGGTGTGCCGAGCTGCACGTAGCTCAACTAGAAGATCGAGTGGTGTGGAGAGAGTGCTGGACCAAATACTGGGGAATCTCACAATGGTCTCAGCTCCTGTATTCATCAGCTACATATCCTTGGGCAAGCTGCTTCTCAACCTGGGCCTCTATTTTCTCATCTTAAAAAAACTGACCAGATCATTTCTAGACTCCTGTTCCAATCCCCCAGTTGTCCATGACCTTTTCTTGCTTGTTTCTTATGTGGAACACCTCAGCAGTAACTAAAGAGAAAAGATACCTCTTTGCTTCTCATTCATTTATCCTATGTCAATTACTCAATGTGTGAAAATCCAAGGTTTCCAAAGAGACTAACTCCGTACACTTCCTGGGGACTGGGACCCAGGGCTCGCAGTTGTTTGGGCCAGTCTCAGCCAGATGTCAAAGGAGTTTTGACATAGTGTTGACTATTGTCCCCATAATCCAAGTCTGCAGAGAGACTGAGGTAGACAGCAGGCATTGAGAGACATGAACAATGTATGCAATGGTTAAAGTAGTTATTTCTCTTCTTAAGCTAAGACTTTGTGGACACACCCCAAAACAAGAGATGTCCTGAGGCATAAATCCTTGTTTCTAAGCTATGCCCAAAGCCATAGCTGTCCAAAAAACCCACTCTAAGAGGACAAAAGAAAGAATGAAATGTAAATGGGAGCACCTTTTTCAGGCTCTTACAATAGGTTACCACAATTTCTAGTTTTTCTCCTTTTCTTAAAAATAAGTTGAGCAGATGGCATGTTTGGTTGGGGGAAATCAAAAGGCACAAAAAGCTGTAAAGTAAAAAGTGAGTTTTCCTCCTACTGTGTCCAGGGATCTCTGTTCTCAGCGGATCCCTCCTTTCACAGACAGCACATGTCTCCATACACACATAAATGTGGCGTTGCAATTTTGGGGGCTCTTCATAGTTGCCTTAGTTTTTATGGAATTTCCTTAGTGAATGTAAATCACATTAAACATTTAAAATATCTCTGTGCCGGGGGTGCTTGGGTGGCTCAGTCAGTTGAGTACCTGACTCTGGATTTCAGTTCAGGTCATGATCTCACAGTTTGTGAATTCAAGCCCCTTGTCAGGCTCTGTACTGGCTGTACGGAGCCTACTGGGATTCTCTATCTCACTCTCTCTCTTCCCCTCCCTGCTCACTCTCGCTGTCTCTCTCAAAAATAAATAGACATTAAAAAAATCTGTGTGCTGGCGAGGATGCGGAGAAAGTGGATCTCTTTTGCATTGTTGGTGGCAATGCAAGCTGGTGCAGCTACTCTGGAAAACAGTATGGAGGTTCCTCAAAAAACTAAAAATAGAACTACCCTACGACCCAGCAATTGCACTACTAGGCATTTATCCAAGGGTACAGGTGTGCTATTTCGAAGAGACACATGCACCCCCATGTTTATAGCAGCACTATCAACAACAGCCAAAGTATGGAAAGAGCCCAAATGTCCATCGACGGATGAATGGATAAAGAAGATGTGGTATATATATGTATATACAATGGAGTATTACATGGCAATCAAAAAGAATGAAATCTTGCCATTTGCAACTACGTGGATGGAACTGGAGGATACTATGCTAAGTGAAATTAGAGAAAAACAAAAATTATATGACTTCACTCATATGAGGACTTTAAGAGACAAAACAGACAAACATAAGGGAAGGGAAACAAAAATAATATAAAAACGGGGAGGGGGGCAAAACAGAAGAGCCTCACAAATATGGAGAACAAACTGAGGGTTACAGGAGGGGTTGTGGGAGGGGGGATGGGCTAAATGGGTAAGGGGCACTGAGGAATCTATTCCTGAAATCACTGTTTCACTATATGCTAACTAATTCGGATATAAATTTTTAAAAAATAAAAAATTAAATTTAAAAAAATGGAAAAAATATTTAAAAAAAAATCTGTGTGCTGCAAGTAGAACATCAGTGAGGCCGCCCTTGGGTGATTTCATTCATGCCCTTGGCTTTCCTCACCTCCAGTCTGTAATCTTCTAAGCGCTACCCTTGACCCTGCTCTGTTCCTTGAGCCTGCATTTGGGTTCCAGCCACATCTCTCCACCTGGAGAGGGCACCACAAACACAGGTGCACGTGGAATTGGTCACCTTCCCCCAAACCTACTCTTCACCTCTTCCCAGGCTCAAGCTTTTCCCACTCACCCCCACTAGGAATGCTTGCTCTGCTCCTCCGGTCAGTTGATTGTAGTCACTTGAACCTCTGGAAAGTCCCTTCCTCTTCCTCATCTTTCCACTGTCCTAATTGATTTCACCATCACGCTCACTGGAGCAGATACACATACAACATTTACTCTGTGCCAGGCACTGTCATAAGTGTTTTACACATATAAACCCATTTCACTCCCACAACCACCTTACAGGGGACATGCTATTATTGTCCCCATCTTATAAACGAGAAAAATAAGATCAAAATGATAAGTAACACCATTCCCTAAACTCACCAGACTCTATCGTGCCTCCTTTGACCATTTCCTGTGGTCTCTTCCACCTTCCAGACCCAAGTTAGTCATTACTTCTTCCAGAAAATCTTCCCGGAGCCCCCACTATTATCTTGATAGTTTCAGACTTTTAGTCTATCTTCCTCCATGTAAAATACTGCCAGATGAAGTTTCATAAGACGTATTTATACTGACAAATCCTTGTTTGCTGTAATTCCAACTTAGCTGGGCATCCTTATCATTAACTTGCTAAATCTGGCAACCGTATCCCATGAAACCATAAGCGACTTCACAGCAGGGCTTATTCATCTTCATGTCCCATTGATCTCCTCCCTCCTCCAGCCCAGGGGCTGGCACAGAGCCTGGGCCAGTTCACCATGCTGAATGAAAGTTAGATGCTCAGTGAATGGTTGACTCTGCCACGGTATTTTTTACTAACGTTCCTGTGAGAAATCACATATCTCTTATACACCCCCCTCACCAATGCACCAGACGCAGGGCTATGTGCACAATAACTAATTTCAACCTGTCTCTGAGCCTCACTTTTCTCATCTATAAAATGAGAATAATGGTTAACACCCACGCACCCCTCTTTCTTCTAGGCTACTTATAAGGATAGAAAGTCACGAGGAAGGTGCTTTGTAACTGAAAAAAGCTGCACAGTTGTTAAACATGACTACTAGTACCAACATCAGCATTTCTAACCTAGTGCTAGAGAAATACAAAGCCTGTATCTAATTTGATTTTTCAATAGTTTTAAGTACTGAAAGCTACTAATTGCCTCCTAAGGAATAGCATGACATTTGGCAACTTATGAACCAGGATGACATAAAACTTCAGATGCAGAGGGAGAAAGAATTGAGAAGGTAAGAAAAGCGAGGTATTCCCTGTTAGCCAGGCAGAGGGGAACAAGGAGAGCAGAGGGGAATATCCGTTGGAGACAGGAGCAGACACGGCCTCGAGATGGTGGATGCCCCTGTGGAAACCCCAATCTACAACGACTCAGCCCAATGCCAGGAAGCTCACCTGAGATTATCAGATGGTTTTCCATGTACTTTGTAAACATTTCATGGGTTTGGGAAAATAAGACCCAAGAATGGTGCGATGCCATGTCCAGCTTCTTCACGGCTAATGCATCCTCTGGTCAGGACTGCATCTGGCCATTTCTCCAACTTGGGTCAGTCAGTAGGAAGGTTCCTTCTTGGTTTCAAAAGGAAAAAAGGAACAGGCTGCAAAATATTCTCCTGATCAGTCTTCACCTTCCCCTTCCCTAATCTCTGAAGATTCATCTGGTAAATTGCTTTCAATCTATTTAGCCAGAACTTTAAAAACTTACTTGGGAACCACCACATAAAACCAGAGACTAACATGGATGGAAAAACATCCTTAGAGGTAGAAAGATGGTGGCATGGATGGAAAAACATCCTTAGAGGTAGAAAGATGGTGGCTGATTCATACAAAACTTCAAATTCATGTTAGAGCATTAGAAAAACTGCCAGGTGGCCAATAGTGACACTGATCCCTTGTTCCAAATCCATCTAAGAGGTGGAAGACCTTGAATTACTTAGTCTCTATTTATACACACGCAGCTGGTCAATCAAGTAACTATCTTAATCCAAAAAGCACACCAGTGATCAAGACATTTCTAGTTGCATATGTGGACTTTTTAACATAAATCTGCCTCAGTTCTCCAATATACTGGAACTGATCTCTCTTAGACTTAGTTTGACAAATGTTCCAGTAGCTTAATTAATTATATTTATAACCAGCACACAAAAAGATGGTAGCTTCCTTCTCCTTTACATTGGTATTCTTTTCCTTTTGTGGAAGTCTGATGCCAGAGTCAGCTGGCTTTTCTGTGCTTCATGCATTTTTTAACTTCCTTTGTAATCAAACACAGGCATTAAGAGAGATTTAACATTCACTAATGGGATGTCACAGGTCCTAGCCTGTTCTTCTCCCCAGTGGCCTCTGTCTTCTGGCTACCTGTCAAGCAAAAATCATTTGGGAACCAGGTGCTTTCTTATTCTCAACTCCTGTGTGTCCCTCTCACACTTGGCTTCATCTATATTGGCAAAATGAAGTAAAGAATTCAGACTATTAACCAGATAATTCAACCAAAATTGTCCTTACAGGAATTTTATTCATTTGTGTTTCTTGGAAGTGAAAGTAGGAACTGACTTTTTCACCTAAATTACCTTGATAATCACTTCTGTTGGCAAACCCATGACCAGGGGAGTTTTGCTGAGACAGAATCTGTTTATACTCCTGACACCAAGAGTGTTATTATTTATCCCTAAGAGCCTCATGCTCCTTCTCTCTGCAAAATCAGAATCACAATTCCTACATTGTCAGGTTGTTGCTGAGATTAAATGAGACTATTAATATAAGAACTGCTGCATGCAGCAGGTATTCTGTGCATATTTAAACACACATACATTTGCATCTAGGTACAACACACATTGCACATTGACCAGAACATTTATTTTGCACGATACAATTTATGAAATACTTACCTACATTTTCTCCTCAATCTTTGGAAAAGCACTGGGAAGTAAGGACAGGCAGCCACTATTATACAAATGAAGAGCCAGAGGTTAAATGAGGTTAAATGGTTTTCCCAAGACCACACAACTGGTCTGAGTTGTTGGTCTGTGTAACCCATGACCTCTCCACTGCCTCTCCACTGATACTCCATGCTCCACACAGCTGGCTAAAGTATTGGTTCTCAAACTTGGTTGCACACTGGAACCACCTGGAAAACTTAGAAATTAACACTAATACCTGATCCCACCCACAGAGATTTTGATTCAATTGGTCTAAAGTAAAGCCTGGGCATGAGGATATACTTTTTTCTCAGTCTATCTCTTCATTTTTTTTTAATGTTTATTTACTTTTGAGAGAGAGAGAGAGAGACAGAGTGCAAGTGGAGGAGGAGCAGAGAGAGAAGGAGACGCAGGATCTGAAGCAGGCTCCAGGCTCTGAGCTGTCAGCACAGAGCCCAACGCGGGGCTTGAACTCAAATCGCGAGATCATAACCTGAGCCGAAGTCGGATGCTTAACTGACTGAGCCACCCAGGCGCCCCATCTCTTCATCTTCAATTCAATTTTTTATTGTGAGATCAGTGTAGATTCACATGCAGTGTGAGCAATAATAGAGATGGATCCCATGTACCTTTTAGCCAACTTCCCCCAAGAGTAACACCTTGCAGAACTGTAGCATAATACCCACAAACATAATACTGGCATTTGTATAGTCAACATACAGAAGAGTTTCACCCCCCCAACGACCTCTTGAATTTCCTTCTATAGCCACACACAACTCCCTCAACCAACCTATCCTTAACCCCTGTCATAATCACTAATATGTTCTCCATTTCTATCATTTTATCATTTCGAGAATGTCAATTATATGGAATCATACAGTATGTAACCATTTAGGATTGGCTTTTTTCACTCAGCAAAACTCCCTGCAGATTCATCCCAAGTTGTTTCATGTTTGAATAGTTCATTTTTTCTTTAATTGCTGAGTAGTACTCCACGGTATGCATGTGAGTTTACTTCTTAACCATTGAAAGACATCTGAGTCGTCTCCGGTTTCTATTAAGAATAGAGTTGTTATGAACATTTGTGTACAGGTTTTTGTGTGAAGGTGAATTTGTGTATCTTTGAGATAAATGTCAAAGTACAGTTCCTAGGTGGTATGGCACTTGGATGTTTAGTTTTATAAGAACCTGCACAACGATTTTCTGGAGTGTACCATTTTACATTTCCATCAGCAATGCATGAGCAATCAAGTTTCTCACCTTCACCAGCTTTGGCATTGACACAATTTTTTCTTAAAAGCCAATCTGACAGATGTGTGATAGTTCTTCTTGTGATTTTAATTTGCATATACTTCCCTAATGGCTAGTGATGCTGAATATCTTTTCATGTGGTTATCTACCAATTGCATATCATTTTTATGCATTTTATCATTTTTATGATATCATTTGAAATATCTGTTTATGCCTTATGTCTATTTTCTAATTGGATTGCTTTTAACTGTTCAGTTTTGAGAATTCTTTATATATTCTAAATACTAGTCCTTTCCTGGATATATGGTTTGCAAAAACTTTCTTCTGATCTACAGATTGTCTTTTGTTTTATTTTTTTTTAAATTAACAGATTATTTTTTTTAATTTTTTTTTAACATTTATTTATTTTTGAGACAGAGAGAGACAGCATGAATGGGGGAGGGGCAGAGAGAGAGGGAGACACAGAATCGGAAGTAGGCTCCAGGCTCTGAGCCATCAGCCCAGAGCCCGATGCGGGGCTCGAACTCACAGACTGCGAGATCGTGACCTGAGCTGAAGTCGGACGCTTAACCGACTGAGCCACCC
Source organism: Herpailurus yagouaroundi (assembly GCF_014898765.1). Taxonomy (NCBI): domain Eukaryota; kingdom Metazoa; phylum Chordata; class Mammalia; order Carnivora; family Felidae; genus Herpailurus; species Herpailurus yagouaroundi. The sequence goes on from NW_024412401.1 coordinate 33,238,101, forward strand.
AGGCGCCCCAACAGATTATTTTTTAATTAAGTTATTTTTAAACAGGTTTAGATTTGTAGAAAAATGAGCAGAGAGCACAGAAAGTTTCCACATATCACCCCCCCCATCCACCCATCCATTTTCCCTATTACATTTTGCATTTAGAGTGGCATATTTCTTATAATTGATGAACCAATAATGACACATTTTATTTAGCTAAAGTCCATCGTTTTTATTGCTGAATAATGTTCTGGTGTATAGATGTACAACCATTTATCTATTAACCTATCTAAGGACATCTCAGTTCCTTTCAGTTTGGGGCAATTATGACTAGAGCTGCTATATTTGTGTGTAGGTTTTTACGTAAATGTAAAATTTTAATTCAACTGGGCAAATATCTAGGAGTATGATTGTTAGATCATATGATAAGAATATGTTTAGCTTAATAAACAACAATAACAACATAAACCCCAGCCAAATGGCTTTTCAAAGTGAATGCACCATTTTGTACCTTGTATATCGTGTTGAATACCTTTTCTTATGCTTATTTCCATCTGTGTATCTTCTTTGGTGAAGTGTTCATTCAGACCTTTTGCCTGTTTTTAGTTGGGTTGTTTTTTGATTGCTGTGTTTTAAGAGTTCTTTGGATACAAATCCTTTATCAGATATATGTTTTGCAAATATTTTCTCCCATTCTGAGTCCTGTCTTTTAATTCTCTTAACAATTTCTTTCACAGAGCAGAAGTTTTTCATTTTAATACAGTTACCAACTCAATAGTTTCTCTCGTGGACTGTGTTGGTGTTATATCTGAAATTCCATCACCAAGCTGAAGGTCACCTAGCTTTTCTCCTATGTGGTCTTCTAGAAGTTCTGTAAGTTTGTGTCCTACGTTTAGGTCTATGATCCATTTTGAGTTAAATTTTATGGAAGGTAAAGTCTGTGTCTAGATTTTTTTTTTTTTTTTTTTTTTGCAAAAAGATTTCCAATTGTTCCAGCTCCATTTATTAAAAAGGTTATCTTTTCTCTATTGAATTGCCTTTATTCTTTTGTCAACAATTGACTATATTTGTATGGATCTATTCTGGAGCTCTCTGTATTGTTTTCATTGACCTATTTGTCTATTCTTTCACCAATACCATACTGTCTTGATTATAAGTAAGTCCTTGAATCAGATAGTGTTGGTCTTCAAATTGTCTTTCTTCCTTCTCGTTGTTGGGGTGGCTTTTTTGAGACTTTTGTTTTTCCATATAAACTTTAGAATCAGCTTGGCAATATCCACAAATCACTTGCCTCCAAGTGGAGGTGGAAGATTAGCTCCTCGAGGGGCCGCATAACCACCAGAGGAGGAGGAGGAGGAAGAGGAGGAGAAGGAGGGAGGTAAGTGCCAGCTAGCCCCACCTCTCATCACTTTATTCCACCTCACTGCTGCTGGGTGGGGCTGAAGGTATGACTTAACACTGGATGCACCAACACTATCCCACTGGGCGAATCGGAGCATGGCAATCACAGGTGGGGACCAGAGGGAGGGGTGGGAGATCAACTCCTCATTCAGCCCCATTGAAACCCATTCTAAGTGTGTTTCCTTAGACTCTGTGTTTGTCTACTTGGCATCTAATCATCACAGGGCCAATTACATTAACTGTATTTTCTTTAGAGATCTTGCAGAGTTCTGGAAAGGAAGAACAAAAAAGTCAAGACCTAGCAAGTAGAAATTAAGGAGCCTTGGAGCAGTACCTACAGCATACCTTTCCCCAGGTCCCTGCTCCATGCGAGACACAAGCCTGCACCAGGACTCAAAGGTGGAAGAGACACAGGCTGCCCTTTCCACCAAGTTGTGCAGACAAAGGAGGGCAATGCAGACCTGCAAGGGCCACAGCAGTGCAAAGGGGCTCAGGGAGCAAGTGCCCTGCTTGGACGTGTCAGGGAACGCCTTCCAGAGAAGCAGACATTGGGCTGTGCCTTTGAGGGAGACTAGAGTTTAGATAGGTAACAAGAAGCATTATGACCCAAAGGAGCAGCATCTCAGACACCCAGCACCTTTGGCTTGTCCCACCTATGCCATAGTTCCCGATTTACTTCTGAACATTTACACTGTACTTAGTGTGGCCCCGCACACTGTTGAGCAGCTTCTTTACCAGGCCCCAGGGGAACCTCTCACTTGCAGATTCTGAGGGGCTTCCCCAGATCTACCGATTCAGTCCAGGAGGATGGTCCACACCAGTTTTGTTGTTTGGTTTTTTGGGGGAACTAGCTCCCTAGACGATTCTGCTGCCCACCATGCCTCGTGCACTCTCCTGCTCCCTGCTATAAACAAACTCTCGGTGGTGGAGGGGACCCTGATTTGTAACATCTGCTGATTTCTGTGGGGGCCAATACTCCCACCCTGCCCAATTCAAGCTACTATCACAACTTAACAAATGGCTTGGAAACGGGCTCTCACAAGCCATTTTAAGAGCTAGCTCCAGCATAACCAATGGCCCACACTCCCTCTTCCCCATGGTCAAGAACCTCTACATTTCGGGAAAATGTAGGATCAAACAAAAAACCCACCTAACGTCAAGTAGAACATCATTAATAGTTTGTATTGTAATAAAATTAATCGCTTAAACCCATCTTCTGCAGATAAGTCTTAGAGCAGACTTGGTAATTAACACTAGGGGAAAAGAGATCAGGCTGCCCAGACAGGCAGTGACGAGGACAGGCTGCTTGCCACATCTAAATAGTAGCATTTCACTACATGATGTCACTCTAATACTTGCTTATTTATGTCTCTGGCAACCTCAGGCATTCTTAACTTTTATACCTCAAGTTGAGTATGAAATTATACCATATGTGTTGATCGTTACTTGAAAACGATTTTTATGTCAATCTTTTTTCGTGGTTAAAGAAATCGGTAATTTGCAGGAAGGTAGGAGACGAAGGCAAAGAGGCATTTGGGAATCACAAGACTTTGATTTAGCACAAGACTGATTTATCAGGCAGCTGAACTGGGACACGATTTTTAGCCTCACCAGGCCACAGTGTCCTCCTCTGTAAAATGGGGAAAATACTTGTAACTTCTACCTCCCAGACTGAGAGTAAGTCATTTCGGTAGGCATGTACTAAGCACCCACCCTGTGCTGTGTCCTGCACTGGGCTTGCAGAAAACAAAGATGAGGAAGTCAAACTTCCTGCCCTTGAGGAGCTCCAACTTCAACCTCAGGGACAAATATCTAAACCAGAGAATACAGTACAGTGGCCAGTAGACACTCTTAGGTTTTTGCACTTCAGCCTTACTGTTTCCTGACACTCTCTAAAATCTTGATAAAAATTCTTCCCATGTAGTAGCCTTTTTGTTGGTAAATAAATGAAGTGTTGGTCTTAAAATTTCAATTATAAGAGCCCTCTCTAATCCCAGCCCCTCCTCCACACAAACTGCCCTGGAGGAACACAACTATTCAGAAGGAAACAGGCGGAATGTCCCCAGTTGCAAGTGGCCAATACACTCACTGATGAGTCACGAGGAGGCTGAATGCATCGGCTCCTGGAAACATCGTCTGACAGTAGAGGGAGCTCTAGGCTCTGTTTCATTCTGATGTCACTTACCATCAGGGCACCAGCTACCCGAGTTCCATGCTCCCTGATGGGTCAGCTTCAAGTTGGCTTCTTGGTAAGAAACGTTGCCACAGCAGTTCTAGGCCATACCAATCCCATGTCAACCTTCCCAGTGAAAGGCCTGTGCCTCAGCTCCAGCACACTGAGGTCACGTGCTTGCTCCTGGCCCACCATTGCGGCCAGGCAGATGGTGGCTCTGTGACTGGCTTAGTCCCTTGGCTCTGGAGAGGGAGTCAGCCTGGGGCCACGTGTGATGCCCATGCAGAAACTGGAAGTTGTGGGATAGGACTGAGGCAGAACTGAAGGCATCAACTGTTGATTCCACGAAGTGTGGCTTGTGCTCTGGGGGAGGAACAAGGGGATGCAGGCCAAGTTCATGACCTGCTCTTCACCCACACTCCTCCTCTCTCTGTACCAGCACTGCCCTCACAGAAAGAGCTCTTCAGTGTTTTGCCTGTGAACGTCATACTTAGAGGCTGACCATTCTGCTCACCCCTCTACCTGCAGGGAGAGGGAGGGGGACTGTGCTCTCAGAGACCATCAGTTCTCATCCCCTCCCCTATCCCACTGTGTCCCACAAACTTCACTTTTAGATCTCCTCTACTTGGCATTTCCAAGTCCCCAAACCCTACTTGTTCTGCAGGACAGGAAAGTCACCTTCCCCTACTGGGAGCCTCTTGCAAGCTTCAGACTACAACCTTCCTGCCCTGCATCCGCTTTCCTCCTTCTAGAATCAGGCAGACATCTCTGGCCTCCTGCAGTGTCTCTACCATCCTCATCTGCAGTGGGAGTCTACATCTGTATTCTTCCACTATCACGCAGTCTTACGAGGGAGAGGAAATAAACACACGTTTGGTTGGTCATTTTAGGCAGGAAGTCACTGATCCATATTTTCCCACCAAAATTAAATGTTGTGTCTGTGACTGGCTTGAACAAATTCATGTCAAGTATTAAGTGATTAGTGTTTTTACAGCCTCTGGCACACAGGGATAACTTCGGAGGAGATAACCAGGCAGCAAGGGCAGCGAAGCTATAACTGGAGACGGAAGTTGCTGAGGGTGTGGGGAGCAAGGAGCTGATGGGGGTCAGGGGCTAGACACAGGCGTGGTGTCTGGACATCTTCAAGATCAAATGTGCAAGAGGGTTGACGTTCAGTGCTAGCTTTCTGCCTGTGACGTGGGGCACGTCACTTTCCTGTTTCCTTGTCCAATCTCATCAGGATTTTAGGATTAGTATTTGTCAAAGGTATTTTGGGTGCAAGCGATAGAAATGAATACTGGCTAATTAAGCAAAAGATGTTGCAGCAGCAGGTATGCATGAAGAGATCAGGGTGGTAGAGACTTGGGCGACCTGAAGAATGTGAGACCCACTGAAAGAATTCGCATTCAGGAAAACACACATACACTGTGCCTGCCAAACAAGATGTGCCTACTGGCACCATCAACCTACTGGCCCCCAGTCTGCATCTCTCTCTACAGGAAGAGCCCAAGTGCCTGCACAGCACCAAGGCCCTGCCAGTCCCAAGGGGACTCAAACCCCAGGCTAGAAACCCAATTCTGGGCAATGGGGAAGGACTAAATGGCAAGGCATTGGGCAAGAAAGACCATATCTGGTTCTTTCACCAGTCCACAGCCTCCAGCATAGGCCCAGGACAGACACAGCCTCATGGACCACCCCAAATCAGGACTCTGTCTAAGGTAAGAGGCAGCTCAGGGAAAATTAAGTAGCCCATCAGATTACAGAGCTCACCAGTGTCCAAGCCCACAGACAGCAGAAGGGAGCAGGGAAATAGGAAGGAGCCACCCTCTTGTAGCTGGACATTCATCCCTCAACTGAAATCTCATGACACTCACCCTCAGTCTTGAAGCCAAGTGGTCACCCCACCTAGCCCTTCTTCATTTACAGCTTTCCAATACACCACCTCCACCTTCCCACCCCAGAAACACTGAGCTCAGGCCTCATCTCCCTACCAACATGGGTGACCACCCAATCTCCCACTGGCTGTGTGCAATCCCAAGGGAAGGGCCACATTCTGGTCATTCTGTCTCCAGCTCTGGGTTCCATCCACAGTAGGTGCTTGGTAAGTGCTTAATGGTTGCTAACCATGAAGAACCATTGCTCTAGACTCCCCACCCCCCACCATCCCCCTTGGCCAATTCATGTTGGAAACTTAATGTCCAAGATTAACAGTATGAGGTGGGCCTTTGGGAACTGACTAGGTCTGAGGGCAGCCATCATGAATGGGATCAGTGCCTTTATAAAAGGCCTCAGAGATTTCCCTAATCCCTTCCACCATGTGAGAACTCAGCAAGATGTGGGCAGTCTGCAACCCTGAGGAGGGCTTTCTCCAGAACACAGCCATGCTGGCACCCCAATCTTGGACTTAGAGCATCCAGAAATAAACTTCTATTGTTTGCAAGCCACCTGGTCTATGATATTTTGTTACAGCAGCTCACCCTAAAGCAACCATGTTTGCCCTTCTGGAAACAATCATAACCTAGGTCAGAAAACTTGGGCTCAACCATTGACACAGGCACCTCCCTCCTGGTCCTGTTTCCCCATGTCTACAGCAGGGAGAGAATCACATGATTTCTAAAGGGCTTTCTGGTTTTTCTAGATTCAGTGGCTTTGCTCTGTGAGTGTAAAAGTAGCTGCAGTTTTGGCTGGGGTTGGTAGGGAAATGGCCCCTCACAATCAGAAGATGCATGCCCATGGTCTACGCCCCTGGAAAGGGCAGGCAGTGAGGGGTGAGAGAGAGCGCCTGGGAGATCAAGCAAGGATGAAGCTGTGTGCAGCAGTAGGAAGATGTGACCATCAGGGCCAGAAACAGGACACCTGGCTAAGCCTCCCACCCCCACCGGACAATGGGTCCCAAGCTAGTCCCTTAATATGAGCCTTTATTTGCCTCTTGGCCCACAGACAAACAAGCAGTATGTCGCTGAGCTGTGTTTTGAGGTCCAAGGGGCTAAGGGAACACACTGGGCTCTGAGACGATGTCACCTTCATGCTGGGGGTTCAGGGGGATGGGTCAGTGAGGCACAGCCCCCTGCCCCACCGCCCACCTGCTACTCTTGACCCAGCAGAGCCAAAGGTGCAGAGATTTCTAAGCCCAAATCCCCACCACCTGCTGTCAGACTAGAGCAAGAAATCCAGACCACACAAGAACCAGTGCACGTTAAAGTTTTATGTGAAATTCAGTAAATGTGTATAGAGTGGCCGGAGGCCACCTGACCGCCAGGCCTCGCCTACCAGGGCACCGCCGCTCAGCACTTGCTGTAGATGGCCGCCCCGCCCCGCTCCTCAAACTCTTCCTTGCTGACCCACAGCTGCTGGAAGGCCTGCAGGGAGGCCAGGATGGAGCCGCCAGTCCACACGGACGTCTTCCTCTCAGGAGCAGCGGCCACTGCAGGGCTGTCCCCGGGGCAGAGGAGGCTCAGCTCCCTCTGGAAGCGCTCAGGGAAGCCTTCCAACATGGTGCAGCCACCACACAGCAGCACGTTGGCGGCCATCTCCTCCTTGAAGCCCGCCTCCTGGCAGCGGTCCAGGCAGGCGGCGGTGAGCGCGGGGAGGCCCGGCTGGTTGCTGCCCACCAGGGTGGGCTTGAAGAGCATCTCGGCGCACTGGAAGCGTTCCTGGCCGATGGTGATGAGCTGGCCGTCGGGGAGCTCGTAGTCCACGCGCACCTCCTCCAGGCCCAGGCCGAGCTCTTGCTCAGGCACGAGTGCCGAGTAGCAGCACTTCTTCTTGATGTGCTCGATGATGTGCAGGTGGTCGTCCGTGAACTTGTGGCCGGCCTCGTTGAGCAGCTGCAGCAGGTAGGTGGTGAGGTCGCTCCCGGCATAGTCGGCGCGGTCCGTCAGGCCCGGAAGCACGTCTCCTTCCGAGATGGGCACCACATGCGAGACGCCGTGCCCGCTCTCCACGACCAGGCCCGAGGTCTTGCCGTACGAGTAGATGGACAGCAGCGACTGGGACGTCACGTGCATGGCAGGGATACCAAAGGTCTCGAACATGAGCTCTGCATACTTCTCCCGGTTGCTGCTGGGGCTGAGCGGGGGGTCAGAGACCAGCACGGCGTGCTCTTCGGGGGGGATCTTCATGGCCGTGTGGAAGACGTACTCCCAGATGCTCTGTACGCAGTCCCAGTCCACCACGATGCCATACTTGAGTGGGTTCATCAGCTTCAGGGGCGCCTCCAAGTTGAGCAGCTCGTGGCCCACGTAGGTGTCCTTGCGGGTGTCGCCAGCATCGGCGGCCTCGGAGTAGCGCTTGCCCACAGTGGAGGAGATGAAGTAGGTGGGCCTCGGCTCCCCCGCGTAGCCACACTTACAGTACTGGGAGCCCAGGTCAATGATGAGTGCCTTGATCTTGCGCACTTTCTTGGGCTTCAACTTCAGCTGAGTGGCTGACCCAGTCTCCCGGATGCCAGCATCAGGACCCGGCTGTGTTCCTGCCTCTCCAGGATCACCCTGAGCCGTGCCCACGGGCATGGGGCTGGGGCTGCTCCTCGTCGCCATCTGCCTTCTTTGCTCACCTTTCTCACATCCACATCCTAGAGCTCCGTGGGGAGAAATAAGAGGGTTCGCCTCCAGCAGTGCCTTGGTAACCCCTGAGGATTGTGATGTCACTGAGGGCTGATCCATTCTGGCAGCCCGGGGAGGGCCTGGCCTTGGCAGGTCCTTGATCTGTCACCCCCACCACCATCTACCTAACTCCACTTGTCTCCAAGACAGAGCAGGCAGCCAGCAGTTGTAGAAATCCAAGCACACTGGGGTCTTAGGCTTCTGTGCCCTCCCCTTACGTCCCTAATGCCCCGCCCACTGACTGAACACCTCTTCCTCCTCTGCTTCCTGGCTTGGAGGGTGAGAAGTATTTGAGCCCCTACAGTAAGCCAGGCACAGTATCAGGTACCTCACATATGTTACTACACAGAATCCTGAGGTAGGGCAGAGCTGAGGAAATGAAGACTCAGAATTTAAATGATTTGCCCAAGAGCAAACAGCTCTTCAAAAGTGTGTATTTTCTCTCAAGTTCACTCAACTCTAGTTCGCCAGGTCTTAAAGAGTATAAGGGTCTCAACAGTACTTTGGTCCCTTCATTCAACACTTATTGGGGTTTGTGACAGGTCCAGCCCAGTGCAGCCTGCTGGCGACAGATGACAGAACCCTGGCTACAGCAGTGTCCAGTCTAGGTGGGACAGAATGGACAGAGAGGTTTGCAAGTGGAAGTCTACTGGGAGAACAAAAGTATACGAGGAAAGAGTGGTTACTGAAGGAAGGGAGTAGCAGGTTCTCTAGAGAAGTGATGCTAAGTCGACTGCTAATGGGTATGTGGGTATTTGTCAAGTAGCTAGGAGGAGGGACAGGGATCCCAAGCAGAGAGCACAGCCTGAGCAAAGGCTTGGGGTGATGCGGGAGGACATGGTGGGAAGGTTCCACTTAATAGTTAAGTGTCTGGAAAAATAGATGGGGCTAGAGAGGTAATGGAGCCAACTAGGTTGGGCCTCAAATGCTAGGAGTAAGAGTTTGGGGTAAATGGAGGAGAGTATGCTAAGCTAAATCAGTCAACCAGAGAAAGACAAATAACACATGATTTTACTCATATGTGGAATTTGAGAAACAAAACAGATGAACATAGGGGAAGGGAAGGAAAACTAAGATAAAAACAGAGAGTGAAGCAAACCATAACAGACTCATAAACACAGAGAACAAACTAAGGGTTGCTGGAGGGGAGGTGGGGGAGGGATGGGCTAAATGGGTGACTGACATTAAGGAGGGCACGTGTTGGGATGAGTTCTACTCCTGAAACCAATACTACACTGTAAGTTGATTAACTTGAATTTAAATAAATAAATTAAAAAAATAAATGGAAGACCAATGGGGAACCAATGAAGACTTTAAGCAGCGGGTGGTCAGATCAGACTTCTGGAAAGTTTGAAAAAGACTTGTGTTTAGCTGTAATGTAGAGAGGGGCAAGACTCTGAGACCTGAAACACCACTAAAGATATTCTTATAAGACTTGAAGGTGATCTAAGCCAGGCTGTGATAATGAGGAAGAGAAGGAGGAACAGGTTCTACAGAAGTTTAAAAGGTAGAATCTCATCTACTTGGTTGGTTCCCCAACTATCCTCACTTCAACCCAAGCTCTTATTCTAGCATTTGAGGCCTTCTCTCATTACTCCTATGACATTTTTAACCCCAAACACTGCATTTATGTCAGATGATTTAACTAGATGTGGGGAGTGAGGGAGAGGGATGAATCCCTCACCTGTGCCAAAGCAAAAGATCCACAGTGTCTGTCATCCACAACAGACAAATTCATTAGGTTTCCATAGGACCCTCCACCCCAAACTGTCTTCCCTCAAAAAACAAAAACAAAAACAAACTCCTCCAGGTAATTCATAAGAAACACTGTGCTTTGGCATTTTCTTTACTAGATTCTTTCTTCCCTTCTGTAGCTGTTAAAATTACAGGGGTCTAGTTCACATTTCTTTTAAAAATTAAGGGTGTGTGGAGTCCCAAAAACCAGAGCAAGCATACCAGCTCGGGGAAAAATGTGTTTCTTGGTCTCATCTTCCCAGTTGTCTTTTTCCATTACAGGAGAGCCTCAGGGTTGCTTTCAAGAAGGGTTACCTCATGGTTTTCTAGCCTTGGGCTAGAGGAGCAAAAGTAGGTGAGAAAATGTGGCCCAAGATAGTTTGAGCAATACAGGGTGCCTCTAACCTTGAGGGACCTCACCAGAGACCCCAGGGAGCCCACAAGTACCTTAGATGGCTAGTGACAAGTATGGGGGCTTGTGCATGCCACGGACTGTAGGTTTTGGGTGCAGTGTGCCAACAGTCTCCATATTCTCCCATCATCAATACCATTAACTGTGTCCTGACCACAAGAGAAGGAACACAAGAGAGTGGGGGGCGGGGTACATAGAAGCTAAGGGAAAAGGATTTCACTTACGAAAGAGCATTCAAGCATGCAAAATCCTGAGAAGTGAAATAAAAGGAGTAAAAAATGTCCAGCAACTTTAGCCTGAAGGATGTGGTGTGGACCCTGAGAGTCCCTGTACTCTTGGGCTTTACAAACAAGATGGGACAACTGGCTTTAAGCCAGCACAGCACCTCTCCCACCCCTAGTGAAAGAAGGAGCTAAGAAGGGGCGAGCATGGGCAGTGGGGGAGGGGCGTGTGAAACAGCCTGTCAGGCTATAGTCTCTCAGTGAAGTAGGAAGAAAGGTCTGGTGACAGGGTGAATAATGGCTCCCAAAAGATGTCCACATCTTAATCCCTGGAATCTGTGAATGTTAGCTTTCATGGTAAAAGGGACTTTGCAGATGTGAGTTAAGGAGTTTGAGATAGGTTACCCTGCATCATCTGACTGGGCAGAAAGCAATCACAAGGATTTTCCTAAGAGGCAGAAAGGAGGGTCAGGTCCCAGAATATGTGACAACAGAAGAAGTCAGAGAGGCCTTGAAGTTGAAGGGGTCACAGGCCAAGGAATGTAGGTGGCCTCTAGGAGCTGGAAAAAGCAGGGAAACGATTACCGCCTAGGACCTTGGAAAGGAATGCGGCCATACTGATGGCGCGATTTTAGCTGAGACTGACTGTGGACTTCTCACCTCCAGAACTGTAGATAATAAATTTGTGTTTTAAGCCACTAAATTTGTGGTAATTTGTTACAGCGGCCATAGAAAACTGTAAGCACATGCTTTTAGAGAAATCCAGGGCAATAAAAATGTGCTAAGCAGGGGCGCCGGGGTGGCTCAGTTGGTTGAGCATCTGACTTCAGCTCAGGTCATGATCTCATGGCTCGTGAGTTCGAGCCCCGCGCTGGGCTCTGTGCTGACAGCCTAGAGCCTGGAGCCTGCTTTGGATTCTGTGTCTCCCTCTCTGAGCCTTCCCCACTTATGTTCTGTCTCTGAACAATGAATAAACCTTAAGAAAAAGAATTTTTTTTAAATGCTATGTAGCTGCAGATCTGTCAGAATTCAAGAGGAGGGTTGCAAAGGAAAAACAGGTCATTCTAAATTAAATATGCCTTTGGTTATTACACAAACATTCTTTTGATATGATGTCAAACAATCCAAGTTGGCCATGCAAATCCCTACTGAACAGCAGAGGCAAGTAAACAACTTTTCAAGCAGCCAGGTGTACAGAAAAGCACTTTCCTATCCCAAAATTCAACACCATCTCATCCTCTACCCACCAAACCAAAAAGTTGTGACTTTGTCTTTGAGAGGACACCTTGACTGCTCCCATCAGCAGTCACAAGACTGGACTTGGTCCTTTTCTTCTCTCACACCCCTCAGGGAGCCAACAGCACCCCCAGCAACCTCCTTAAAAAGTAGGCCCACCTACTTGTAATGTAATTGTAATGACTGCTCTTTTATGAAAAGTATGGGACTACATAACAAAAAGCTAGGTTCGGGATGCTTTCACAGTGACCGGTGTCAGCACCAATGTGCCCAGCTTCAGAGATGGCACGTGAGATGGTGGCCATGCAGCTTCAGAGACACACTGTGGGTCTCACCAAGGTGTGTCCACACCACACCCCTGGGAAGTAGTCAGAGTTGGGAGAGCTTGGCCACCGCTGGATGGACATCCATGGGTGAGCTCCACACCCTAGAGCCTCAGTGTTCTCATCAGTGCAATTCTGCACGGTCCAATCTCGCTGCCAACCTGCATGGACTATGTGCACAGATATGGGCCTAAAAATTATTCTTCTGCAGGCTGTCCTGAGAAACAAGGGAGACAGAAGTGCTCAGTCACCAGAGCAGCAATTAGTCCTGCTAAATAAACTGGGTAGTGTCCACCGTGCTCAAAACTCCCTAGTGCTTTCTGATCTCACGCAGAGTCAGAACCAAAGTCCTAGTCATGGCCCAAGAGGATGGATGTGGGCTGCTCACCCTTCCCGCCCCTCCTCCCCGCTCATAGTTTTCCTTGCTCTCCCCACTCGGCCACGTGGGTCTGGGGATCCTTTAACTCAGGGGCCAGCAAACTTTTTCTATATGGGCCTGATAGTAAAAATTTGCACTTTTGTGGGCCATGCAGTCTTTGTGGCAATGAGTCCAATTCTGTGGTGGTAGCACAAAAGCAGCCATAGACAAGATGTAAATGAGCATGTGTTTAAATAAAAGTTTATTTACCAAAACAGGCAGGCCCTAGTTTGCTGACCCCTTCTCTCACTCATCAGTCACAGCTGCACCCCCATCATCTGCACCTGCTGCTCCCGATATGCAGGATGTACACGTGGCACCCAGCGTCCCTCACCTCCTCAGGTCTTCATTCAAGTGTCACCCTCTCAGGGACCTCTGCCCAGGCACATTAACACAGCCACCTTCCCCAATCTCTTTCTCTGCTTTTTCTCTTTTTGCCCTTAACATTTTCTGTCATCTCTTTGTTTTGGCTATTTTCTATCTCTTCCCAACCCCCAGTGACTAGAACGTAAACTCTACAAGGGCAGAGATTGTTTTTTTTCTCCACGGCTGCCTTTTATTCCCAGCTGCCTTGCCCATTGCAAGTGATCAATAAATAACTGGTTGGCTAAATCAGGTTTATTACAAAATCTAGAAAAAGGTAAGTCACCTCTGAAACAAGTCCACCCCAACATGGGACACAGGTTCCCGGCATCTAGAAAACCCAGGTCACCAGATTATGTCATAATCAGTGATGTCATCGCTGGGAATTTCTCAAGTTGCCATCTGATATAAGCCTTTCAGGCCTTGAAGCCTGTGGGATTGAGGAACTTTCTGAGAGCAAATGGCTCTTGATAGCATGTGGGCTCCACAGGCAGCAGTCATCGGGGACGGGCCTGCCAAGAGAGTAGGTGAACAGGTCTCCCCACAGACACACATCCTCCAGACTGCCTCCTTAAAGGATGGCCCGGCAAAGCGGGCGGTGTGGGTCCGCTGTAACTGTTCAGAGCCAGAAGAACCTACTAACTCAAGAACGGTTAAGGACAAACCCAAGGCAGAGGTGACCAAAGCAGTGGTTGTGGACCTCGGCACTGGCTACTGCAAATGTGGCTTTGCCGGGCTGCCAAAGCCCACCCATAACATCTCCACAACAGTGGGGAAGCCCTACATGGAGACGGCTAAAACTGGGGACTATCGCAAGGAGACATTCGTGGGGCGGGAGCTCATCAATCCAGAGGTTCGTCTCAAGCTACTTAATCCTCTGCGACATGGCATCATCGTGGACTGGGATTCCGTGCAAGATATCTGGGAATATCTCTTCCATCAAGAGATGAAGATCGCCCCAGAGGAGCATGCGGTCTTGGTTTCAGACCCACCCCTGAGCCCACACACCAACAGGGAGAAGTACGCTGAAATGCTGTTTGAAACCTTCAACACTCCTGCAATGCACATCGCCTATCAATCCCGCCTGTCCATGTACTCCTATGGAAGGACCTCAGGCCTAGTGGTGGAAGTTGGCCACGGCGTGTCCTACGTGGTCCCCATCTATGAGGGTTATCCCTTGCCCAGCATCACCGGACGGCTGGACTATGCGGGCTCTGACCTGACGGCCTACTTGATGGGCCTGATGAATAACTCGGGGAAACGCTTCACCGAGGACCAGATAGGCATTGTGGAGGACATTAAGAAGAAATGCTGCTTTGTGGCCCTGGACCCCATCGAAGAGAAGAAAATCCCTGCCACTGAGCATACAATCCAGTACATACTGCCTGATGGGAAGGAGATACAGCTGTGCCAGGAAAGGTTCCTCTGCGCAGAGATGTTCTTTAAGCCTTCTCTGATCAAGTCCATGCAGCTGGGGCTTCACACCCAGACAGTGTCTTGCCTTAACAAGTGTGACATTGCCCTCAAACGGGATCTCATGGGGAACATCCTGCTCTGCGGGGGGAGCACTATGCTCAGTGGATTCCCTAACCGGCTGCAGAAGGAGCTGAGCAGCATGTGTCCCAATGACAGCCCCCAGGTAAATGTGTTGCCCGAAAGAGACACTGCAGTATGGACGGGCGGCTCCATCCTGGCATCGCTTCAGGGCTTCCAACCACTGTGGGTCCACCGCTTTGAGTACCAGGAACATGGGCCTTTCTTCCTGTACAGAAGGTGCTTCTGAACTCTGATAAAGCATGGTTGCCATGCATCCGCTTTGCTGAGTGAGCGCCCGCCATACACACAGAGAGCTGAGCCCGCATGTTTGCTCCTGTAGTATTAAACAATCCTCGTGTTCCCTCCACAGTGTTTCTCTATTTCCTGACTTAGTAAGAACAACTTCACAATATGCAGCATGTACCTTAAAATATACTTTTGTCACACAAGAGTGGGAGGGGTGGTGACACAACAAAGACATATATTACGTGCTGCCTGCTTAAACATTCCTGACAAACAACTAGCTCTAACATTATTCTGTCCCTTTTGTGTATTCCCTTTATAGGAACTATCTCATTGTTAAATCTGCTCAGGAGGGGCATGTGATGAAGAGAGAGGAGACAGTATGTTAGGGCATGTAAGAACAGTTCTTTTGGTAAACAGCAATAGGAAGTATGCTATAATGGCTCAACTTCCCATAGAGCAGCAGAATACATATCATGCTTCGTGGAGGCTTGTAAAGAGCTGATGAGGGTGTCTGATCCCTGTGCTAACTGTACTTCTAGTTCTGAACGTGAGTCATACCTCAATACCAGTTCCTATCAAGCCACCATGGTGGCTGCTTGCTGAAACCTGGCATATTATGAGCAAGATATGCGTGTGTGTCTGAAGGGGATAGCTATACAGCTGTTCATCTCCTACTAGATGGGATTCCTCATCAATCTGTAGGATATACAGTTAGAATCTGGGGTGGGCGAGGATAGAGGCTGCCAGTTCTGGGGCTAAGGGTATGGGATGATAGGAACCTTCCCTATGCTGGTCATTCTAACACAACTGAGGAGCCAGAAGGAACGCACAGCCCTCAGAACCAGAGAAGCCCTTCCAGGGCCCAGGCACGTTCTGTGGTGGTCCTGTGGGGTCAGTTTGTAAATGGAACACAGATTTTTTAGAATAGTCCCCAATACATTCTCTGCCCTGTCTAAACCTCAGCATCTGAACACTGGCAGGGAGCAGCATCAAATAGAAGGAAATGGGCTTTGAACTCTGTGATTTAAAACTGATTTCACTACCACCTAACTCTGATCTGAGTCTACTTACCTATAATATTGAATTCAAATGCCTACTTCACACAACTGATGTACAAAACAGAGATAAACACTCAAACACTAGAATTTGGCCTCTGGGAGATGACCACAAGAGCTAGCTAGAATTACCTTGCAGACTTCTACCTCTTATACAGGAGCCCCAAAGTCTTAACCATGCTTCTTAGTCATATGTACACCCAAAAGTACACATTCAAGCACTCACAGGAGAGGTACGGCATCTCTACAATCCCCAGGGAAAAGCCCTACAGAGCCATCTTCATAGTATCTGCCTTGAAAGACCTGATCCAGGCACAGCTGACTGGCACCAGCAAGCTGGAGTAGAGAAGGAAAGACAACATAGAAGGGCATGTGGAGTTCCTACAGTTGACCAAGGATGACTAAACCTTATCCTGAAGTATCAAAGGATCACCTAGAAGTTGGGTACATTGACTTGAGAGAGAAGTTTAAGGTCTTATCAACCTCAGTTTCTGCCCAAACCACTCTTAACATTCCATGAACACTACTGGGCAGATTGAAATTTGTTTAATTCCTCCAGCAGGGGTGGTAAAACCTATGGGCTCCACCTAGGAATAATATTTTTTGTTTGTTTTTTGAAAGAGAGAGTGTCTGCGTGCAAGTGGGGGAGGGGCAGATGGAGAGAGGGGGAGGGGGGAGAGAGACAGAGAAAGAGAGAATCTTCAGCAGGCTCCATGTGAGATCATGAAGGACCAAAGCCAAAATCAAGAGTCAGATGTCCAACCGACTGAGCCACCCAGGCACCCCAGAATAATATTTTAAAATCTAGAAAATAAAATGGGATTACAGAGAAAACCAATCATATGTCTTTAAATCCCTTAAGTATCTATGATCCCCAAGTCAAGGATCCCCAAAAAGGTGAGTCTTAATGAAGGGGAAGCATGGGAGGTGGCTCTGGAGGGAATCTTCAGGCCATGGTAGGCCTAAATGTTCTGCTGCACTTTAAAATGGAAACATTCCAGAGACACCTGGGTGGCTCAGTCAGTTAAGCGCCCAACTCTTGATTTCAGCTCAGGTTACGATCTCATGGTTTGTGAGATCGAGCCCTGCACTGGGCTCCACAGTGATAGCATGGCACCTGTTTGGGGTTCTCTCTGTTCTCCTCCCCCTCTCATGCTGCAAGCTCTCTCTCAAAATAAATAAACCTGAAAAAAAAAATGAAAAAATACCAAAAAAAGGAAAAACACCAATATAAAGCTGAACAACTACTTATCTTTTCAAAACAGTATGAATTCTCACTTGATCCTTACACAATTCCCCTTGTAGGAAAGAAAGCCATCCTCACCAAAAAATAAAATAAAATAATAATAAAAATTAATTAATTAATTAATTAATAAATAATGAGAGAGAGAGTGCTATGAATAGTTTTGGTAACTACGTGAAAGTCATCTTAGCCTAGTGGTTCTCAACTGGAGGCAATTTTGACGCCCAGGGGACATTTGGCAATGTCTAAAAATATGTTTGGTTACCAGAACAGGAGTGGGGGTGTATACAGTGCCAGCAGCTAGTGGGTAGAGGCCAGGGTTATTGCGAAACATCCTATAATGCACAGGATAGCTCCCTCCAACGAAGAATGATATGACCCAAAATGTCAATAGTGCTAAGGTACACAATAGTGCCAGTGGGTACACAAGGTTGGAGGAAAGCAAGATTCAGTGAGATTAAGTATCTTTGGGGTGGGGAGAGGGGAAAATGGGTGATGGACATTGAGGAGGGCACTTATTGGGGTGAGCACTGGGAGTTGTACGTAAGCGATGAACCATGGGAATCTACTCCAAAAACCAGAAGCACACTGTACACACACTGTATGTTAGCCAATCTGACAATAAATTATATTTTAAAAAAAAGTCTTTGTCCAAGGGCACTAAGATGGGTGGACTCAAGGCCTTGTTCTTTCCTGTATACCAGAAGAACATCTGTTGGCCTTAAAATGTGGGGGACTTTAGAGCCAATAAGATTAATGGTGGAGTAGGCATGAGGCACAGGCAAGGGCTCAGGGAGCATAGAAAACACAGAAATCAAGAGCAGGTCTTCAGTGTCCCCAGATGTCACCGTATTAGCTTTGACTGGTCTACAGCATCTCGGAGATTAATGGTTACCTAGCTTAAGATGTTCAGGTTCCTCACCTCAGTTACTAACAAATACAACAGACAAGGAAGGACAGCCAGAAACTCCCGAGGGCTTGTCCAGGTGGTGCTTCTAGTGAAGCACAGAAGCTTATGGACTGGTACAGGAGGCAGAAAAAACAGCTGATTTTGTTCCCCAAACTGATAATCACCTTAAATTACTAAGACTCATTAGTTTTACTCATTTAAAAAAACAAAACAAAAACCTTCAATTATGGCTATGAATAAAAGGTGAGCATGTGTGTGTACATACACAAATATGTGTGAATATATGTATGTGTAGACATGTACAGAAAATGAATTTACTTAAAAATATGTGGCAGTACTAAGAAACTACACCAAGCTACACTCATAAACACATAATGAAAATATTACCTCCTGCCTCAGTTTTTCTAAAGTATAAATTTAAAATGGACTTTGTTTGTAGGAGACAGTCCTCTGCAAGTTGCCTCTTGATGTCTAGAGCATCCAAGCAAAGCTTAATCAATGGAACCAACAAAGTAACTGAGGTTTTTTTTAGCTTATTGCAGCATGAACTTGTTTTGGGACAGAGTCCAAATTTGGGGGAAGAGTTATATATTCTTTTCTAGAACCCTGACAGAACCCTTCCCCCAAATCATGTGTTCATCACTTCTAGGAGTTTCTCCTCCTCCCATACACTGCACTTTCCCCATAAATTCTTCCTGGACTCTGCCTTCAATTCAGAAAGTCTGCTCCAGCCTGCTGCTTCTCCAAATGAACAAAATTCCATCTTGCTCACAGGAAAGAGATAGCAATTGACAGTAACTTATATTCACACAAATTCTTTCTTGCTGCTTCAATACATTATCTTCAGGGAACTGGACATCCATAAAAAGTCACACCATTACCAATCCACTTCTATTTCCAATGCATCAAGCATGGATGCCTTCACTATTATCCATAGCAAGAGCACTACATTGTATTAGGATGTCATCTAAGTTACTATGTTCATTTACCCAGGACAAAGAGTAGTCACAAAGCACTTTCAGCCTTTCAGTGTGGAGCACTCAATTATAGCAAATCCATTATGGGCAGAAGTCAAAAAGTACATTTCTACAAGGCAGGAGATATCTTTTTTAATGTTACTTTGTGAAATTTTTCAGACACATAGGAAAGCTTAATTACACCAGCAAACACACCTAGATTCTACAGTCAACACCATGCTACTCAGGGACCATCTTTCATTACAATTCTGGGCATATCCACATTCCGAGGACCGAAGGCAGCATTCTCAGTTCATGTGCAGTCATGAAGGTCTTGTTCTGGTACTAAAAGCATGGAAGAAAATTTTAACCTTACCCAAACATCAGCCACAAAACTGCTGTCTAAATGAACTGAGCTTTTTCTAGATTTACCCAAAAGAAAACATCCTCACTTTTTCCAAAGAAAATAACTAAAAGACGGAGATCAGTGAAGCACAATAAAGAAAAATAAATGAAATGGCCTAGACACTGACAGAATAAACCTTTTAGTTAAAAGCAGCAATTATTTGGAGAAAAAGGAGTAACTTACAACTGTGTACACTGCTCACCATACCAAATGTGCCTGATACTGTTACAGAAATTCTCATCTGTTCCAGCTCTGACACTACTAACTCTCTAGCAGAAAAGTCACAGGCAGTAAAGAGAGTCCCTGTAAACACTGTAGTGACAGGAGCTCAATGCAGTTGTAACTAACTAGAAGCACATAACCTGGTAAGACATTACAAAATAACAGCTGTCAGCATAGGAACGCTGAGAATTTCAAAGGATATATTTAGCTTTATATTCTGCTTTAGCTCAAGGTGAAGAAGTCATTTGAGTGATTAAGTGTCACTACATGTTGACAGAACAGCCACGTTGTGTATATATATAATGCTCTCCTCCAGGTACATAACAGTTTAAAAATATTATTTTCTTTTCCTCACACTTTTGAGGGAGAAGCCATGAAACATTATTCCCAATTAACTGAGGCACAAATCAATTATGTGACTTATCTAAGGTCCCAAAATGAATCAGACTTGTAGCTAGGTATGAAAGCCAATCTTTTGATTACCGTAAATACCAAAAACATGCTCTCACACAGCACTAAACAAAAGAACAGTAATTTGTACAAACTGATGCTACATTGGTTAAAGCTTAAAGTTTTGCTAATGATTAAAGTTAGGCACAAAATAACATAAAATGGAACTGCCTGGTGTCTGCTTAGGTCTGCTGTATAGAGCAGCTCTCTACAATGCTAAGGTAGATTATTGTCTTACTCTTCCCAGTTCCCAACAGCCAGGCCTCAAGGAGTGAGGAGCGGAAGGAAAACAGTCTCTGCTGGGGTCCTCCTAACTGGGGCCAGTCACTCTAGAAGGCTCAGTTTCCACGGGGTTCTTTTGTTGATCTTTGGGGGTATCAAAAGCTCAGCATCTAAAAGAAAGGAAAGGGAAACTGTGACAGACACACTCTCTTGTTGCTGGGAGCTGAGGCAGGAACTCTAGCCTGAAAGTAGACGACTGGGCTTTGCAGCTACAAGATAAACATCAGACCAGAGCTAATGTCTGTTACCCTTGCAACCTTCAGTCAGAAGAAACACAGCCTAGAGGCCCTGCCCCAAGAAGAGGAATTTCCATTTCAGGCATGTGGAAGGATATAAGAAAAAATGTCCACTGAGTGATTCAAAGTAGAAGTATGTTCTAGATTTGAATGGGAGAGGGTGGTGGTAGTGGTTACAAGGCTGTATATGATCATTAAATCTCATCACACTGTATACCTAAGATCTGTACATTCCACTATCTACAAAATTTACCTCAATTATAAGAGTAAAAAAAAAAGTGGTGGCATGTTATTCGGTAAATAAAGTTAGCCAAGAGAAAATATTTTATGACCAAAAAAATTCTACAAACATACTGATCAATAAAAATGTCCTTACTTAAAAAAAAAAAAAAAAAAATGTCCTTACTTTTAGAAAAAAGCAAATGGAAGAGGGAAAGATGGTTGGGGTAAAATTATGACTGTTAGCTCAAACTCTAAAACTCCCAGGCCCTCTTTCTTTTTTTAATACTTTATTTTTTAAGCAATCTCTCCATTCAACGTGAGGGTCGAACCCACAACCCCGAGATCAAGAGTCACACACTCCACCCAGTCCCTCTTTCAATTAGATTTGTGGTAGCAAGAGGTATCTATAGGTAGCAGACATGTGAGAAAATATGTACATATAAAGGTGTTCTTTCTCAGCACTATTCGTAATAAAGTGCCAACAAAAGTACACCTGTATATATGAGCCACACAGACATTAAAAATTATTTTCACGAATATTTAACGTGAGGGGGACCTGGGTGGCTCAGTCAGTTAAGTATCTGACTCTTGGTTTTAGCTCACGGTTCATGAGCTCTGCATGAGTGCAGAGTCTGCCTGGGATTCTCTCGCTGCCCCTCCTTCCCACTCCTCCCACCCCCCAGCCCCCCGCCAAATAAATCAACTTAAAAAAAAATAACATTTAACATGAGAGAAATGCTCAAAATAAAATGTGTTTAAAAACATGATTGCCATATTACACATAAATACATATACTAGAAATTATCAAATTTTAATATTCTTTGACGTAATTTTCTGTACAATCCAGATTTTCACTACTATTCACATCAGTTTGATAATTTCATGTACAATAAGTGTTTTCTACTCCCCCAAAGAGCTATACAAATAAAAATACCATAGGAGGTTTTCCTTATTTCAGGATACTGATACTGGAAATTCATTATCAGCAAGGCCCATCATTCCATGTGAGACAGTTGATTAAACTTTAAATGAGACCATCTTTTTTATAAAAACATTACAAAATACTCTATTTTATTAAAAAATTATAGACGCAACTACGTTTGATTTCTATACTTAACTAAGAATACCAAGTATTGACTTTTTGGCAGGAAAACATAATTGTTCGGCAAACTGTATAAGGACAAGACATGACATCTTTTACCTTTCCACATTTGAATTTCACAGCTACAAGAGTTATTTTTACAAAAATACTTTGAGAGTTTTATCAATTTTTCCAAGAGTTTTCTTAATTTTTTGATTGTCAAATCATCCTCATTTGGAACACTTACTTTGTTATTATCAATTGTAACTAATAAGCCCGCTATGAAGATTCAAGCACTTCTCTGATAACATTTTAATCCATTTTACGAAATTCTACATTTTTGTAAGACTTGTAACTGATCTGTATGATAACACATTGTAAGCATGAAAGAGACAATGCCCATCAAGTCCTGGATCCCAGCAGCAGGAAGTGTGAGTGTGCCTAAACTCCCCTTAGCTGGGGGAGGGGCAGTTGAGGAATATTTGCATGGGACTAATTTTGTCAGTAGTTCCTCTCCCTATTTTTAGACTATGAGACCCTCTCTTTCCCTACACTATCTTGTAATACCCACAAGGACGTGATAATACTTATGTATTCAGATAACGAGCCTCAGAATATTACTGTCTTTAAGGCTGAGCTGGAAAATGAGAGTGCTCTTTGATAAAGCCACCAAACTACTCTAGAGAAAGCAGTTGACTAGACTTGACTGGAAGGTCAGCATCTGGCCAGGAATGAGGATAGTGGGGCACAAATCACAACTGGATTGGACAAAGTACAAACTGAACAATTACTAAGCTGCCTCAAGTCTAAGATGAATTTTTAGCATCTCAGAAATAAGTGTATGCTTTGGGACTGGTAACAAAAGCAGCCTGTCAGCCTTTAAGAAGAAGGGGAGCTAGGAATACAGTAGTTACTGTCCAGATATAGGAGTTGAGCTGGGATGGAAAGTAGTTAATTTATTCCTGGCAGCAACATAAGCTGTTAAAATTAAACTTAATGTGAAACCCCAAAGGCTACTTCAAATGTCATCAGAATGCTAGTATAGAATAGCATTTAAACGGAAAAAATTCAGAATGTTGTTGCCTGTCACATGCTGGAAAATGCAAATAACAGTAGCAAAAACTACCAATTATTTCAGAATAGGTCACTAATGTTTGAAAGCTAAGAGGTTGTTGGTATGCTTGACTGATCCACCTGAAGGGTAAATACTCAGGTACCAAACTGATGTGTCAAAAGTTTCTAACCAAATTAAAAAAGAAAGGCTTTAAGGGCTTTTAACTTTAAGGGCTATGCAATCTAATCAGGAATCATCTCCCCCACCAACAAAACAAAACAAAACATTTTAGGAATTAGGAAATGCAAATAAAATGCTAGCATTCTTTGGATTTGCTTTCAAAGTTTAGTGTCAATCCTGAAGATGATTAAAAAGGTTCAGTTCTTAAGTAAGGACTATGAAAACGTCCCCAAGATGCAATGCATAACTACTAACAGCCAAAAATGATAATTCAGAAGAATCTTTAAAATATATGGACTATGTAGACTCAGACTCCAACTGTGATGTGCCTGTATGGACAAGTGTATGCCAGGGTACAGACAAGATGGTATCAAGATAATTTTTTTAAAAAATTATACGTTTAATGTCATGTTGGATTCCCTACCCCTCGGGTTGCTCTTACTAGAAACACTAAACCGATTTTACTAAAAATATAGTCCTAAAATTGAAAGAAAATTGTAATCAATACCCTATCTCTCCTCATACTGCTGATCATCTTAACACTTACAGAAAAATACTCCTCTGCTTAGTTCTGTGATAATCTGGAGAAAAAATACTAACCAAGAACAGGAACTGCAGTCTTCTGTTGTTGGTAAGCAGCCATGATACTATTGGCAGTAGCATTGGGACCTAGAACCTAAGGAGAAAGTAGAACAGCAAAGATCATTTTATACTTCCCATGACCGCAAATACCAAAGGCCGCATCTCTGCTAGCAGTAAGGAGCTTGTCATTTTCATGGTATCAAGCACAGTGATTCTCTTTTCCTTCTGATTTTACTTTGCCAGTTTTCCCACTCTCAACTCAGACCTCCACATCTCCTTTCTTCCAGAAGACACGGTGATGAGGAGGGGAAAACAAAAAAGAAAATCTGAACAATATACTCCTGGTCCTTTCCAAATAAGCAAACCATACACTGCGGGGAGGAGTAGAGTACAAGAGGCTACAGAATACACAGACCATGAGGGGCGCCTGAGTGGCTCAGTCGGTTACGCGTCCGACTTAGGCTCAGGTCATGATCTCGCGGGTTTTGAGTTTGAGCCCTTTGAGCCCTGTGTCCAGCTCTGTGCTGGTGGCTCAGAACCTGGAGCCTGCTTCAGGTTCTGTGTGTCTCCCTCTCTCTGTCCCTCCCATGCTCATGCTCTGTCTCTCAGTAATAAATATATGTTAAAAAAAATTTTTTTTAAATAAAAAAAAGAACAGACCATCAAATCGCATTCAAAGATTTGTGGGAATTTTTATATTAAAACAAACGTGCATATCATGGATGCACGTGTGCAAACTCTGCACACGTGTTCAAGGTAAAACAAGAGACATCATAGGAATTCCACACCTGTATGAGCCTCAGTGGGCACATGCCAGGCCCTCTGCTTTGGCTTCACTTGGTTCAGCGTGCACACCCTCGGGGTCACTGTCTCAGCAGCAATGTCAACGTCATGCTCAAAGCACCTCCATGTGACTCATGTATCCTGCACATATGCCATTACCATACTTTACCAAGCAAAGCAAAACAATTTTCTGCTCATTTTCCCTAGAAGACTCTTAAAGCCCGTGTCTCAGAAATTAATAGGATCTGAATAAAAAAGGGTAGGGGAGGACATGAGGAGGTACTATACATTGTTAAGCCTCAAAACCAGTACAGATTTGAAGATGATCACATTTCTTCTAGGCAATACCTCTTTTAGTAAATTCAAGTATTTGTGGGGTGCTGATTCTCAACCGCTTTTATTTTTATGGTACACTACATGCACCTATATCTGCCCTCTTACCTAACCTTCAGAATATGCCAGTGAGGTGTATAGGGAAGTATATTCCCATTTACAACTGAGGAAATCAAGGCCCAGTAAAGCTACGTGTTTCTAATCAGTAAGCTGAATACCAATTTCTCTTCCGGCTTCAAAACCACCCTTCCCCTACAGTGCTTGTGATGCTGACAGCCTGAGAAAACATTCGCCTCTGCACCTGGCTCACGATGCTCTGACCATAGCAGACACCAGAGGGACAGTGCAAGGCTGGAGGAAGAAGGAATGTGTTGGGGCATCTGGGTGGCTCAGTCAGTTAAGCATCCAACTTTGGCTCAGGTCATGATCTCACGGTTCGTGGGTTTGAGCCCCGCATCAGGCTCTGTGCTAACAGCTCAGAACCGGGAGCCTGCTTCATATTCTGTGTCTCCCTCTCTCCCTGCCCCTCCCCTGCTTGCTCTCAGTCTCTCTCTCTCTCTCTCTCTCTCAAAAAAAAAAAAAAAGAAAGAAAGAAAGAAAAAAAAAGAAAGAATGTGCTCCTTCATTCACTTGCTTTCATGCAATGGCAGCTCTTTACCCTGGCAGCGGCTGTTCATTCCGGTTTATTTCTCTACACTTAGAGCCATTGCGCTCCCTCAGAAGTATCAGCACCAGCTGCCTGGCACCCTCTTCTCAGAGGGATCCCACCTCCAAACTTCTAAACTGCTGTAATCCCAAACTCTTCTTTGTTCCCTCGAAGTTACCATCTCGAGTTCCTTCTCTGAGCTCCCATTTTGGCTCTTCAGTTCTCCAATACCTGTTCAACCAGTTCCATGTATTAAATTCTCTCTGTTAAAATAACAGCTGTGGTGGTTTTCCTTAATGGATCATGCCTGACACACCAGCCTTTCTGAATCAAAACAGAAACTTAACAACAGGCCTGAGGTGTGAGAGACTGAGCAGAGGTATAACCAACAGATGGTAATACATGAGAGTTCTTGATAGGACACAACTGCCTTAAACGTAAGTAGTAAAGCTCCTCATGAGAACACAGTAGAAGTGACAAGTCAAATTTTCCATGAAACAAAAGAGAAAGCAATTGTTTGGGTTACTTTAAGAACTTCTGATCCCACCCAATGAACAGGGAGGTGAAGAGGCTAACTCTGGCCCTGGCTTCCCCCTTCCCCACCCTGATCTCACTGAAGGCAGGGGGCAACAGTCTGAATTGCCCATCTTCTCCACAACAACTGCTTCATGCAGAAAGGAGAAATAAAAGCAAACTTAACCTAGGCCAAGGTGTACCTGAATAGAAGATCTTCTTACTGACAGCTTAAATATAAGCCTAAGATAATTTAACTATGGTATGTTGTGTTTCTAATATAATATGAAAGCAAATCTTTTGCTTCAACTTTTAAGAGATTGTGTGAATGTAATAACCTTGGAAATGATTTTTTAAAAATGCACATTCTGTCTCTGAAGGAAACTTACCGTCGTAGCTGAATTCTGCTGGTAGGTGAGAGTCCAAATTTCTGGAAGTGACCTTTCCATTAGCTGGAGAGTATCTTCAAAGGCCTTCTGTAATTCCCTTCCTTGCTCATCAAACTCAAACAGAAAGAGCACCTTTAAAATCTGGTATACTTCATCTAGAGAGAAGAAATTTGAGAAAGTGGTAACTTGGGTCCCCAACTCCATTGCTAGAATCAACCTAGTTTCTTTCCCAATTAAGAAATACTTAATATCACACTACAGCTGCCATCTCCCACATTTTCTTCCTTCTTCCCAAATGCTGGAATAATTCAACATATCTACTATAAAAAGAAAAAGGGACACACTGGGGCCCAAGCAGGAAGCAGTGTCTTCTCAATCCTTTACTCCAGTTTCAGCGCTAATGTCTCCCAGGCCGGGTGCATGGAGGCCAATAGAGGAAGGCTCCTATGTCACCAGCTGAGAGTGGTTCAGGAATGTGCCCTGACAAGATGCGTCCTTCCTGTTGCCAGTTTTTGTCTTTCTTCAAGTTGGGAAAATTGCATCTTAATGTTTATTAAAGTCTGTGCTATCCATTTACTTTTTTGTGTGGCAAGAATCATTAGTATTGAGAATATACCTTTCAATTTTTCAGTGCTCTGTACAATTTCATTCAGTGCCTCCAAAAGGGCCAGATCCTCTAGTGGACTCCCTTCTTTGAGGCTATGCTTCTTCCGCTCTGCTTTGCGGCGATTCTTAGACGATCGCCTGTTAGAAATCAGAAAGAGGTTATAAATCTTGTGCTGCACAGATTAAAATGAATGTACCTGTTGGCCACCAACTTTCGAGGAACCCAGAGAGTCTACAGATGGTATGTATATTTGGGGGAAAATGGTGATGAGGTGTTTATTTTATTTATTTATTTTTTTTATTTATTTTTTTATTTTTCAACGTTTTTTATTTATTTTTGGGACAGAGAGAGACAGAGCATGAACGGGGGAGGGGCAGAGAGAGAGGGAGACACAGAATCGGAAACAGGCTCCAGGCTCCGAGCCATCAGCCCAGAGCCTGACGCGGGGCTCGAACTCACGGACCGCGAGATCGTGACCTGGCTGAAGTCGGACGCTCAACCGACTGCGCCACCCAGGCGCCCCGGTGATGAGGTGTTTAAATGACGCCTAAAATAAAATTGGGAGAAGCAAATCTTATAGGCAGGAAGTAATAAGGAAAACCCTAAAAGGTGGTATCTGGCCTTAAAATTTTGATTAAAATACAGAGTAAAATGAGGTTGTATCTGATCATAAGAGTGAGAACAACAAAGAGAAGAATAACAAACTTGAATTTTCTAACAAAATATAAATTCAAAGGCAACAAAGTAAAATTTAAATCAGGGGACATTATGAGAGCCTGAGTGGCTCAGTCAGTTAAGCATCCAACTCTCAGTTTCGGCTCAGGCCATGATCTCATGGTTTCGTGGGTTTGAGCCCCGCGTCAGGCTCTACGCTAACAGTGCAGAGCCTGCTTATCTGTCTCCCTCTCTTTCTACCCCTCCCCTACTCATGCTGTCTGTTTCTCTCAAAATATCAATCAATCAATCAATCAATCAGGGGACACAGACATAGCACGCTGAATTTGAATGCAATGAGTCCTGTATCTTTCCTGCTCAGAGGTCTTTAATTATGCCACCTGTCTCTCGCCCTGACTCTTAAAAGTCCAGTTTCTAGTTACTTCTCTAGGAATTTCTGATCACCCCACATGACCTCAAAAATCTCCATTCTGAATTCATAAAGTATGATTCACTTCGAATACACAATATGCATTGTTTTATGCTTCCCAAAGGTGACTATAAAGCACTTATAAACCCATAGCTCCTTAAAAGTTTTTGCTAACATCCACTACAATACAACTAGTATCTGGGTGTTCTGACCAGCTGCTACACTTGAAGTATGATGACTTATTTTATATTTATAACCTCTTCCAATCCTGACTTTGAACTGAAGATGCCTGAATATTTTTTTCTTTATCATCTTTTAATTTTTTTTTAGTGCTTACACATTATGGTCACCTAGTATTTGTTAAACAAATGAAATCAAATGTCATAAAAACTGAGTTCCCAGTGTAAGAGCCTTGTGGGCATGAACAAACGCACAGTCCGTGAAGAATCAGCAGAAAACATTTCAACACCAAGTCTGATTTCTTAGATATGCAGGGAGAGTCCTTGCATAACTATATCATGGCTCTGCACTGTCCTCCTGATGAAAAACTGACCTACTTACTTGCTCTTTCTCCATACACCCAGGGCATGGTCAAAACGCTGAATAAACATGATACATACGCTGATATCCTCGAGTTGCTATGGGAATATCTGCCGCTCATGTCACTGCCACTCAGGACACTGCTAGTTTCAGAGAAGAGGTCTGACTCTTGACCCTGGGGCACCTCATCATCTAGAAAAGTAGAAATCAGATGCAGAATGAAAACCCCCTGCTAATGTGAGTTTACTTTTAGTGGGGTAAGTGGACTGTGGTTAACCAGGGCATATCTGAGGATGGATGACAATTATCATAAAGTAGATCTCAAAGTGAAATGAGAGAATATTAGTTATTATTAACATATACAGTACCAAACTAGTTATTTTTTCTTCTTTCTTTCTTTTTTCAAAGCAAAGGAACCTCTGGAGACAAGGTGGCTCATTTTGTGAAACAGAGAAGTCGGCTACTCTGCTTGGTGGGGGTGGAGGGCACATGCAGCAGAGCTCTTTCCATTCATGCTTGGTCTTGCCCTCAGCCCTCCCCTACACGCACAAACACAGGCACACACAGCCCCTAAGGGGTTTCACAGAGGCCTCACATGTCCCCCGGCACAGTAATCATATTGCAGAAGGCACAACAAGCAGCTAAGACAAGGTGTGACGTGTCCCCACAGCACCCAAGCGCCAATGCTGTCATGCAGACACTCACCCAGGTTCACCTGCTGTGCTTGCTCCTTGAGCTCTCGAACCACCAATAAACGTTGTTTATGGCGACAGAATGTGGCTGTCTGAGACTCCAGAAGTGCCACATAATTCTTCTGGGCTAGGAGTGCAGATGGAAAATAATTTGAGGATATTTAAGCAAAAAAAAAAGAACTAGAGGAGGGCAGTGAGGAAGTTAGAATTTAACAAAAAGAAAACAAGTTACTAGGTTTTCCAAGCAAGATTTTTTCCTTAATGAGAATTAACCTACATCATTTTCAGAGAATGAGCCAGACATTGAGACTTCAGCTCTTAGTGTTCATCAACATCATCCTGGAACATTCGTTACCACTAAATTGATAAAATCACCTGAAGAAAGACTAGGTAACTAACCCAAGAGAGGACTAGCAAAGAAAAGGAGTATACAAGGAAGTTGTTAACAAACACAAACAGTCACTGAACTGCTTCCTGAACAGAGGTATGAGGCCCATGCAGACGAACTGTCAGTATTTTTCTAAGTGCTCAATAGGGGACAAAATCCAAGTTTAAGAGCTGGCTAGATGGACTGCTGGAGGGCCAGGACGGAAGCTTTCAGTAACCAGGTAGAGATACCTACGTGAACGATAAGAAAAGAATCCTCCCATGGTGTTAATGGGGAGGGGGAGGAGGATACAGGCAGGGTAAACATGTGAATATATATACATGTCAGAAAGGCCAGATCTTACTCACAGGGCAGACTGTGCTAAAATTGGAGGGCTTAGAACCAAACCCCACTCCCAGAAATTTCTGTTAGCCAAACTGATGCCTTTCTTTCCCATTTTGCTTTTAAGGAGTCACAGTGACCATCTGAGTATTCTAGAACTGGTAAAACTCATCTGTTCAATGTACAAATATACCCTTCACTTAGATTTACCAATTGTTAACATTTTGCCCTATTTTTTTGGCTTCCTGTTTCTCTCCATTCGTACACACAACTACTATTTTTATGGAACGTTTTGAGAGTAGGTTGCAGATATGATCCTTCCCTCCTAAATACCTCAGCATAGCTCTCTTAAGAATAAGGACATTATCGGGGCATCCAGGTAGGGCTCAGTCAGTTAAGCGTCCAACTCTTGGTTTCAGCTCAGGTCATGATCTCACAGTTTGTGAGTCTGAGCCCGGCGTCCGGCTCTGTGCACAGCATGGAGTCTGCTTGGGATTCTCTCTCTCCCTCTCTCTGCCCCAGCCCTGCTTGTGCATGTTCTCTTTCTCTCTCAAAATGAATAAACTTTAAAAAAAAAAAAATAAAGGACACTAATATGACCACAATACAATTATTAAATGCAAGAAACTGGCCCCTGACAAAATACTATTATTATCTAATGTCTAGTTCATATTCAAGTTTACCAACTATTTCCAAATATGAAGATTCTTAATCATATCTTATGTGTTTTTAACATTCAAATATTTTCTATACTACCATTTAACAGTTCAGCATGCTTAAAAATCCTGGTCAGAAGAAAGTATTACACCCAGTGGACAGTTTTGATCACCTCTATGTAACACCCGATTAAAGGATGTCCTAACAAAGTAAGTACTGTTATCTTGCTCTTCCATACCTCCACACTTCCAAATGTGGAATTCTAAGATGTAACCCTTACCTTCTAGAATGGAAGGCTTTACATTGGTTTCTATAATATCTGGTCTGTTGTATTTGTATACCTAAAAGGAAAAATACAGTAATCTCAGGCAAGAAAACTGCAAATCACTGGAGAGTTAAGATACTTGGAAGGAAATGGATCACTTTCAGAGGTCACCAGGATATTTTCAAGAGCAGCAGGCCTCTAATGAATATTTAATTCACTTCAGTAAAGACCAGTAATATTTCACATTTTAAAAGTTGATTAATTCAAAACACCAAGAATACATTTTTAAAATAGCTTTAAAAATACTATTTATCCTTACACCAAGAACCTAAACTATTTTTACTTAATTTCACTAGCCTCAGAAGACCAGGGATTCTAGCTGACCCTTCTCCCCCGCACTCTTGCTCTAAGCACCTAACAGAGTGATGATTTTTAAAGTTTTTCTTACCAGTCTCAGAGCTTCCTCCCAGGCAGCTCCCTCTAATAACAAGAGCACAGCTTCTTCATAATCCTGACAAGGCAAAACCAAGGAAGATTACAGGTAAATGGAGCAGGCCCGTCAGATGCCACCATGACAAACTGCCGACAGAGTGGCCTCTCTGCCCTTCCAGCCCCTTCCAGCCCAGTCCCTAGTAGCATGTCTGGCCCAGAGTACCTGCTCAATAAATAAATACTGATGCAAAAGACAAAGGAGTGAGGGGCGGTGTGGATTCTGGAAATAACCACAAAACACATGGTATCATCTCCCTATCTCCCTGAGCATCAAAACCACCAGAGTGCCCATCGCCCCAGCTACACCACCCAGTTTGAGTCAGCAGGTCTGGGGGGCTCCAGAATGAACAAGTTCACACTTCAAATAAATGGCAAACCAGAATAGTAAACTTCTAATCTTTTTACTCTTTGATGTTTTTTTCCCCAACTTTTATTTTTAAAAACTTCAAACCTACAGGGAACTGAAAAATGTGTGTAATAATGAGTGCAATAAACACCCACATATCCTAAGTCTTCAAACATTTTTGATGCTTGTAGCCTTACCAGTAAAAAATTGTGAGCACATACTGCAGTATGTACTTAAGGTACTTATGAAGTATATAAAACAAAATATTTTTATGTGTACAATTCATGTTTATCTTTTTACTGTTGAAGTTTAGTTGACCTACAATGTTATATGAGTTTCAGGTGTACAACAGAGTGATTTGATAGTTCTATACATTACTCAATGCTCACCACAGTTAAGAACAGTCATATCTATCACCACACATTATATTATTGACTATATTCCTCATGCTATACTTTTTTCTTTTCCGTGACTTATAACTAGAAGTTTGTGAAACTGGAAATGAGTGGAAATAAAACACATTTTAAACAGATGAAATATTTAAGACAACTGGCTGGGTTTCCTCTAGTAATCACTGTCATAAAAAGAGGGGGGATGGGTATACATTAGATTGAAAGAGATTTAAGGGACATAAGATGCATAATGCAATACATGACCCTAGACTGGAACCTATTTTGGATCAATCTACTGTAAACAATTTCGGAACCACTGAGGGAACCTGAATTTTAATCGTTAGGTAAATAAAATGTGCTAACATGGAAAGATGAAGATCATAACCAAACAAAGCAAATTTAAAAACACCACAAACAGTGTAATTTCATTTTGGTTAAAAGGTATGTGTGTGTTTGTGTAGAGAGAGAGCGCACTCTAAGAAGAATCAGAAATAGGAGGGAAGAACAGCAATCTTCTGGGTGGTAGGAATGACGTTTTTTATTTCCTTGTATCTACGTTCAGCATTTTAAACAATCTAAATATATGCATACTACTATATTTTTAATTAAAATTATTAAAAATAAGTATTTTCTTCCCAGATCCAACGCATATGCCGCATGAATAGGCCTATACCACAGGTATAGCAGGACACAGCGGGAGGATGTGTTGCCTGACTCAGGAAGAGAGAGAGAGAAAAAGAGAAAGCTGTTTACCAAGGTGACAACCACATGACAGTCACTTTTAAGTGTACAACTAGATGGCATTTGCTGTACTCACAATGTTATGTAACTACCAACACTTTTTTAAATCACCCCATAAAGACATTCCCATTTCCTACTCTTTACCTCCCCTGGTAACCTCTAATGTGCTCTTTCTCTGGATTTGCCCCCTTGGGATATATAATAGAAACCATACAATAGGTGATCTTTTGCGTCTGGCTTCTTTCAGTTAGCAGAATGTTTTCAAGATTTATCCAAGTTGTAGCATGTATCAGTTCTTTGTTCTTTTTAAATTAATTTTTGATTATAATAAAATATATACGACATACATTTTACCATTTTCACCACTTTATGCTGTAAAGTCCAGTAGCATTAAACAAATTCACACTGTTGTGAAACCATCACCACCATCCATCTCCAGAACGTTTTTCATCTTGCAAAACTGAACCTCTATACCCATGAAACAGTAACTTCCCTGCTCCTCTCCCCCAGCTTCTGGCAACCATCATTCGACTTTCTGTCTCTATGCCTCTGACTACACTAGGTACCTCGTAGAAGTAAAATCCTACCATATTTGTCCTTTTATATCTGGTTTATTTCACTTAGCATAATGTTGTCAAGGTTTACCCAAATTGAACCATCCATCGGTTTTTCATTCCTTTTTATGACTGAATAATATCCTACTGTGTATGTATAAATGTTGTGAGCATGTATCTCACGATTTATCCATTTATCTGTCATTGATGGACATTTGGGTTGTTTCTTCCTTTTGGTTATTATAAATAAAGCTGTTACGAACACTTACATACAAATTTCTTTGTGGACATACGTTTCCATTTCTCCAGAGTATATACTTAGCAGTGGAACTGTTGGGTTATATGGTAATCTATGTTTAACTTTTTAAGGAACCAACAAACTGTTTTCTACAGTGGCTGTGCCATTTTACATTCTCACCAGCAATGTACAGAAGAGTTCTATTTCTCTACATACTTCCAACTTTGCACTGTTTTTGATTAAAGCTATTCTAGTAAGTTTCACGGTTTTGATTTGCATTTCCTTAATGAACAATGATGCTAAACATCTTTTTAAGTGCTTGCTTGTTGGCCATTTGTAAATTTTCTTCAGAGAAGTATCTATTCAAGTCTTTTGTCCATTTTTAAAATGGGTTGTCTTTTTGTTGTTAAGTTATAAGAGTTCTTTACGCATTCTGGACACAAGAAAACTATAAACCAAAATCCCTCATAGAAAAATACAAAAATCCTCACGAAAATTTTAGGAAATTGAAATCACCAGTAATGAAAAAGGGTAATACATTATGAGCAAGATGGGTTTAACCCAGAGATGCAAGATTAATTTAACATTCAAAAATCAATGTAATTCACCCTGGCACTGGTCTAAAACAAAAATACCTTAACTGACATTGTACTTGAAAAATTCAATATCCGTTCACAATAAAAACTCTCAGAACCAAGACTAGAAGGGAATTTCCTCAACCCAAGAGAGCAAGAACTGGCAAATTTTTCTGTAAAAGGCTAGACAACAAATATTTCAGGCTTCGTGCGCTAGACCATCTCTGTCACAATCCCTCAACTCTGGTTGTAGTTACAAAAGCAGCCACAGAAAATATGTAAACAAATAAGTGTGGCTACATTCCAATAAAACTTTAGTCGTAAACACAGGTGGCCAGCTAGATTTGGCCCACAGGCTACAGTCTGTCAACTCCAAAAGCCCTACCGGGTTCTCACATCTATTAAAAAACAGCAGCACAGGGGCGCCTGGGTGGCTCAGTCGGTTAAGCGTCTGACTTCAGCTCAAGTCATGATCTCACAGTTCGTGAGTTCAAGCCCCACGTCGGGCTCTGTGCTGACAGCTCAGAGCCTGGAGCCTGCTTTGGATTCTGTGTCTCCCTCTCTCTCTGACCCTCCCCTGCTCATGCTCTGTCTCTGTCTCAAAAATAAATAAAACATTAAAAAAAAAATTAAAAAAAAAACAAACAGCAGCACACATCAAACTTAATGCTGAAAGACCGAATCCCCCCCTAATATCAGGAGAAAGGCAAGGTGTCTTATCACTTCTATTCAACGTTGTACTGGAAGTTCGATTAATGCAGTAAGGCTAGAAAAAATATAAAGGCATACAAATTGAAAAGAAAGAAACTGTCTTTATTCACAGAAGCCATGCTCATTCACATAGGAAATCTTATGAAATTTACCCCAGTGTTCCTAGAACTAAAAAATAAGTTCAGCAAGGTTGCAGGATATATAAAGTCAGAAAGCCAAAACAAAACGATAAACTATATTTGTTTACTAGCAACAAGAAATTGGGAAGTGGAGGAAAAATACTAGTCAAGTCTTAAGATGACCCCAGCTCTGGCCTGCACCTTGACTGCAGCCTTGTGAAAGACCCTGAGCCAGAGGCCCTAACTAAGCCCCACCCAGATCCTTGACCCATAGAAACAAATAATGAGTGTTTGTCATTTTAAGCTAAGTTTTGGGGTAATTTGTTATGCATCCCCTGATATGTGATACATCCAGTGTGGGTGAGTACTCACTAAGGCACTCACACATCACTTGTGGGAACACAAGCGATGGAAGCTCTGCAGCTCCTTATAAAGTCACGCATCCACTCCCCACGTGACCAGCATTCCCACTCAGGTATTCACCCAAGTGAAACGAAAACATCTGTCGTCACGAAGACTGGTACCAGATTGCTCACAGCCGCTTTATTCTAACTTTAAAGTGAAAACAATCCAAATGTACATCAACTTGTGGATGAATCCACAAATTACGACCTGTTCTTACAACAAAATACCATTAGGCAAAATAAAAAGGAATGCACAGATACACATGACATAACATGGACGAATATCAAAAGCATTATGATTTCCAGTTCCCAGTCCAACACACAAGGAACCTGGAAGAAATCATCCATCCTAACGAGTAAAAACCTGAACAAACTGAAAATCAACAATTCTCCTTAGACTGGAGAACTGAGGTCATAGGGCAAACTGCTGCCCCTAAAACTGGAGAAACAGGCAGACACGGAGAATTACAACTTGGCAGAACAGAACAGAGACCCACAAGTAGAAATCTCTACCAGAACCAGTACTGGGGTGGGAACATCTAAAGTGTAAGTGACCAATGGCTGAAGGATCACTGCGGATGAGGCTGGAGGTGAAAACTCTATGGACATCCAGGCTCAGGGAAGCTCCTTCACTTCTGTGAGTTTTTACCTCCACGAGCCCTACCAGAGTCTCATAGTGAGTATCAGATAGATTCTCCTGCTTCTGGCAAAAACAAAAATGATGTCATTTTGAATATAACCAGAGCACGCTGCTCTTAACAAGACCAAGAGAAACTATTTTGCCAGAACCTAACTAAAGTGGAATTTATCAGGGAGGGAAGAGAAATAAAACTCCAGCTCCCCCTGGCCTTCCTGTCCTACCTAAGGAGTAAAAAATCTAAGAAGCACCGGTGAAGTCCAGGGACACAGGCTCAATAAAAGACTGAGACTTAATCATAGGGCTGTAGAACACTTCTACCCTCACACCTTATCAGAACATCACTAAAAGCCTACTTACTGGATTTCCTTTACCTAGGACATCATGGCAGGCTTTCTACAGAAGATTACAAAAAGGACAAAAAACAGTCTGAAGTGCCAGAGGAAGCATCAGAACAAGACTCAGATGGGGCAGGGATACTGAAATTATGAGGCCAGGAATTTAAAGTGAGAAGGATGACACTTGAAACTATTATGACACCACATGTTAGTTATATTTCAATTAGAAAAAGCAAATAAAAGAAAATAAGTATGATTAGTATGTTAAAGGCTCTAATGGGAGAGTAGACAACATGCAGGAACAGATGGGTAATGCAGCAGAACGATGGAAACTCTAAGAAAGAATCAAAAAGAAATGTTAGAAAACAAAAGCATTATGTGAGTGAAAGAAGCCAGACTAAAAAACTACATACCAGATGGTTCCATTTACATAAAATTCTAGAAAAAGCAAAACTGTAATGATAGAAAGCATAGCAGTGGTTGGTAAGAGAGTACCGAGAGCAGAGGGAGAAGACTGACTGCAAAGGGGAAGCAGAACTTTTCGGGGTGCTGGCAATGTTCTGTTATGGTGGCTGTAGTAGCACTACGTGGCTGTAAGCATTTGTCACAACTCATCCGATTGTTAATTTAAAATTGGTAAGTTTTATTATATGTAAAGTATATCCAATTAAAAATATACAAGTTATAAATGTATAAATTAAGTACAAATATGAATTAAAATCTTCATTTACAGAGGGGGAAAAAAGATGGTGGCATCTTATCCATTCAATTAACCACCTTAGGTAGTATATCTTTCTACTCTAGCCTCGTTATTACGCATAGTTTATTCGTTGATGTTTTCAGCTCAATCATCCAACATAATTTCTTGCAAGGATCTAATGATATCAAATTTTACTGATCTTCTCTCACTCACCCTTATTACATGAAAGACATTCAGGTATTTAAAAAAATTTTTTTTTTCAACGTTTATTTTTGGGACAGAGAGAGACAGAGCATGAACGGGGGAGGGTCAGTGAGAGAGGGAGACACAGAATCGGAAACAGGCTCCAGGCTCTGAGCCATCAGCCCAGAGCCTGACACGGGGCTCGAACTCACGGACCGCGAGATCGTGACCTGGCTGAAGTCGGATGCTTAACCGACTGCGCCACCCATGCGCCCCATCATTCAGGTATTTTAAAAGCACAATTATGTTATACAAATGTGCCCACTAGTAACGACTGTAAAAAATCACACTCTCTTGTCAAAGGCCAAAACTCTAGAAGGCAGTAATCCCTGGTGTCAACTGCGTACGTACCTACATCCTGTTAGTCCAGGGCCAGTATCAATGCATAGTTTTATTATTTTCATAATAAATTCTATAATTCTATCAAAAGCTGGTATAGGTATTCATCTTTATAATCTGCTAGAAAATTGGATCCTATCAGGCTGTCTGAGATAAAAAGACATTTCCAACAGACAGAACGGTTGTAAAAGCCAAAAAAAAGTACCTGAAGTTTAATCTTTTTGTTTTAGAATGGTCCTTTCTCACTGTTTGTACTTGGCAAGTTCACATAAAAAGCACAACTCCCTGCAGATTTAATTTAGTACTTTCTGTCAGGGTCAAATCACTAGTGCCTCAATCACAGAGGTAGTGCCTCACTACCTCACAGAACTTACTATTTAGAGAACTAATTATTTAGAGGCCTATTAAATTTAGATTTCTAAGTCAGGTCAGCAAGATGGAAGACCTGCAGAGCAAACACTGTCTCTGGACTTCCTAATTACCCTGAGTTCCTTTAATTTTCCTGATCAGTGAAGTACAACTGGGAAGACCTTGCTTGTTGGTTGGGTGGCTTAAGGAGTGGGGAACTGAGAGGCACCTGGGTGGCTCAGTTAGTTGAGCGTCCAACTCGTTGATATTGGCTCAGGTCAAGATCCCAAGGTAGTGGGATCGAGCCCTGCGCCTGGCTCCATGCAAGAGTGTGGAGTCTGCTTAAGATGCTCTCTCCCTCTTTCTCTCGCTCTCCTTCTGTCCCTCCCCTGCTTGCATGTGCATGAGCTTGTGCTCATTAAAAAAACAAAAAAAGAAGGGAGGAACTGAGAGGTTACCTGGGCGTACTGTTCCAAGACTGTGGCTGCATCACCATGCTTCCTCTGCTCAACCAGCTTTCCTACAAAGATAATAAACATCTGACCATAGTTGGCTTGCTAAGAACAGGATTACCAAAGCTCACGTTGAACTGGTTTTTGCAGGTACTTTTTGAACAAAAATGGCCCTCTTAAAAATTGGAGACTGAGCTCTACAGCAGACATCCAAACAGAACTGCTTTAAAACAGCATTTTCCAAAGTGCTCCCTAAGAGTGTTCCGTAGAATAATAAAAGGCAATACCAGAAAACAACAACATTCGCAGGTCAAGTAAGTTTGTGAAGCACTAGGTCAAACAAAGCTACACAGATTCCTTTGCTTGAGTGGTTCACTAATATATCTGTATTATGTATCAAACGGCGTATGTTGTGAACTTGTCAGGAAGTAGGCAGGAATACCATGGAGTCCTATCTTAAATGGCAGTTACGATCTAAATTTAGCAGAAAATGTGAAAATGATGTATAGTCAAAATTAGCCATGAGAAAAGCTTACAAAGGCACACATATGGGAGACTGACCTAACATCTCTCCCTCATCCATTTCTTCCTCAAATAGGAAGAGACTGCTAATCTTTGGTTGAGCACTAAGATGAAGGCAGCTGGCTCAGGGGTCATGCAGTGTCTTTAGATCCTCGAGTGACTCAGCACAGTTGAGAGAATCCTGCTGTAAGAAGCACCCAGAACCTGAAGCTGACTATGGGGCTGGCAGATTCATGTCTCCCATCTCATTCAAACTCCTGTGCATATCATCCCTGACAAAAACAGGTAAAATCATCTCCACAATTTAAACAGCTATCTTTATTTTCTTGCGTAAACTGCCTAAGTTCAAGTGTACATAAAGTGACTCTACCTTATAAAATTTCTCAAATATCTTTGACCATCACCTCCCCTTACCTTTTTTTTTTTTTGCTAAACATCTGGGAGAACTTGGTGTATACCATAAAACAAGACAAATAGCAAGCTCAAGTTGTAAAGAATGTAAGAGAAGATAGCAGGTCCTAAAAACGGAACTGGAAGGTATAAACAAACTACCAAAACCTGTTTCTAAAGCAGAAATAACAGTGGAGTCACAAAGAACACCTAACAGGCCTAATATAGAGAATTCTCAAAAACTAAAAAGAGTTCACCATGGAAATTACGAGGGCTTAGAAGAGCCTGCAGATCTAATTACCAGAAAAAAAAAATACAAATAACTAAGGAAAATATGCACATATATTTAACAGGATTTAATCTGGAATTTTTTCAGGACTACGTGTTTTTTGAAACAACAACAGTATTTTTAAAACTCTAAAAAGGACAGGGGGGAAATATACCGGTCCCTTACTTCAAGCACAGCTGAGAGGACAGAGCCCCTGTTCACCTCTTCTCCCAAGCGGTCCTGAAGCTCTCCCTGACTCAAACAAGTTACACTCTGATAGAGCCTCCCCGCTGGATCAGACAACCCCTAGACCCTGACGCAGCTAAACTGCCTTTGCATTCAGAACGCTTATACATTTAGCCTCTTCTTTCATTTCTGAAAAATGCTATTCTTGTTTCCCACGATCTACTGTTTATAACTGAAGGGCCCCACCCCAAAACTCACGTTCGCCTTCTCCTAGGGCCCATGGCTGTGCAGTTACTCTGTGCTAGGTGTGCCCTGTGATGTAAGCTTTGGCAAATGAGATGGAACAGAAGTAACAGTGTAACTTCGAGATCATTTCCAACTTAAAGCGT
The DNA here is from genome assembly GCF_014898765.1 of Herpailurus yagouaroundi. Classification (NCBI taxonomy): domain Eukaryota; kingdom Metazoa; phylum Chordata; class Mammalia; order Carnivora; family Felidae; genus Herpailurus; species Herpailurus yagouaroundi. The sequence continues at coordinate 33,278,228 of NW_024412401.1, forward strand.
TCTCCTACGGCTCTTTCTCCCCTTCCTGAGGACTGCGATACAGAGGTGGAGAAAATCCAGCTACAACCATCCGTCTGAGATGACAGAGCCACACAATGGAAGAACTTCTCAGTCCTCACGTGAGAGAAGACAGAAGCTTTCTCTATTACGCCACTGCATTTGGGGGACTCACTGTAGCAGTGAGACTGTCTCAAGGTATGCTGCTCTAAATTTACTTGCAAAATTGCCAAAGAAAGGGAGAAACAAAAAACCTCTGGAGAAGTTCTCATTTTGGAGAGCTTAAACCGCCGTGTTTACCTGCCAGGGTTCTGCTGAGGCCAGCCAGCTGGTCTTTGGTCCAGTTAAGTTGGGCTGCCATGCAGAGAGCTTGCTGCCAGCTGCCACTGGCCAGAAAGGCACCGAGAGCTTTCTCATGGGCACCACAGCGGGCAAACACGAGCCCTGCTGGCTCGTAGAGGTGCTCCTGTGTCAGGTGTTCCCCATAAGCAATGCTGATCTCCTGTGGTAAGAGGAGACATTGGGTTGGTAAGGAAAGGTGACATTTTTTAACCTCCAATGGAGGCTGCTTCAGTTACTACATTTGAAAATCTCTTGAATTACTTATGAAAATCCTGTAGTTTATCAATGAATTCTATCATTCTTCCACTGAAAACCTTACTGAGGATGTGTCATGTGTTCACTCAACAAGTAATTACGGCGTACTATTCATGGCAGTGGGAATCACATGGCGATGCAATAAATAAAAACAAGCGAAACACCAAATACTAACAAAACCACCACCAAGTTCCCGCTCTTGTGGTGACAGGGAATGGACTTATAAACACAATATAGCCTGTGACATAGTGCTAAAGGGACAGAGAGTGAAGACAGTTGTTATTTTGGAGGGCTGTGAGGAGAATATGCTACATAAAGGGTTACAGGAAGAGTATTCCAGACTGACGGCTACAGAAGGCACCATGGCCAAGAGGCAGGAATGTGTATGGAATACCCAGGAAGGAACAGCAAGAAGGCTGGTGTGGCTGGACAAGAGACAGCACCAGAGGGAGGAAGAGACAATGAAAATAAAAGCAAAGAGGCAGCCACTGGCCAAATTCTCTATCCTGGGCTCCACGCAGGTAGGGACACAAAGAGGAATACAACACAAAGCCACCACCTTTAAGCAACCCATGGTCAGTTGGGGAGACAAATCGGTGTGTCAGAGGTTTGTTACGTACCACACTGACGTGAGAAGGTGCTCTGGAGTTCAGTGTGGGGCACCTCGCCCCGGAACAGCTTTGTCACAGAGGAGACCCAAGGGTTGAAAGACAAGTGGGGCTAAAGAAAGGAGCAGGGAGAGGCCTGGAAGAGGCAGCCGATGCTAACGAAACAGGCAGGAACCAGATCATAGAGACACAGGCAATTTGCAGACCAAGTGCACACGGCCTGAGGGTGGCGAGGACGAGGAGTGGTCACTGGCACAGGCTCCGGGCTCAGACAGCCTGGGCTCCACATCCCAGCTCAGCAGCCTCATACTCCAGCTCCTGAGGCAAGTTGTTTCCACATCTGTTTATCCGATCAGGTTGTTGTGACACTCACAGAATTCATTTAACAAAGTATCTGGCATATAAGAAAACTAAATGGGGGCGCCTGGGTGGCTCAGTCGGTTAAGCCTCCGACTTCAGCTCAGGTCATGATCTCGCGGTCGGTTAGTTCGAGCCCCGCGTCGGGCTCTGGGCTGATGGCTCAGAGCCTGGAGCCTGCTTCCGATTCTGTGTCTCCCTCTCTATCTGCCCCTCCCCCGTTCATGCTCTGTCTCTGTCTCAAAAATAAACAAACATTAAAAAAAATTAAAAAAAAAAAAAAAAACTAAATGGATGTTTATTTAGACAAACAACCAAACTTTATCCCTTTATCCTAAACCACCTGAGAAAGATCTACACGCTTCGGGATGATCAGTCATGTGGTCGCAAGGCTGGGCTGGAGCAAGGAGTGGGACGTAAGCAGGAAACCCTATTGAGAAGCTGCCGCTCATCAAGCAGAATTCATGATGAGAAATGGGAGACAACTCCTAGGCTTCCAGCCTGGGCAACTTCTTCAGAACAGGAGCAGGTCAGGGCCATTCTCCGAGATAAGAGTTCATGGTAAGGCTAACTTATTTCACGATAAACCTTGAAACCAAGGATGGTGTTACAGACTCAGGATCCTTACACCCTTTCCAGCTAATTCACATCACCAAAAGAGCCTCATTTCACACACCACTCACCTTGTATTGCTGCGAGTCTGATGGAAATAACTTCAGAGCTTCCTTATACAAGTTTTTATCTTTTATTAAGTTTAAGCATTCTGGGAAGTATTCGGGTCCTGAGGAGTGAGATTCATGCACACACAAATTTAGGACTTTGGAAGCATAATGAGTTTCATTTACACCAGTGGTCTCTAAACAAAGTCTACAAGGGACCTTTATAGACCTGCAGAATCAGACTATCAGGAGAACAGAATCCAAGAATTTTAATTTTAGCAAAGCACCATGGCAGATGTGAGGTATGACAAGCACTGGTTCGGATGAAAGTTCTACTCAAAAGGAATTCTTCATACACGACCCCTGATAAATGACCATCTAACCTTGTGTTTTCTCAACTGCCTTCATTGGAATCCTCTGGGGAGCTTATCAGCCATACAGACGCCTGAGTCCTATCCCAGCCCAGCTCAATCAGATTGTTGAAGGAAGCTTAATAACACCCAAACAACTTCCTTATCCCCATCTTAGCTCTCGGGAAAGAGCCACAACTGCTGAAGCCAGCAGCTCCAGCATGGGACAGGGAGTGTGTCCTTCTGGGAGCTGCCAGTGGGTATGGCCACTCACTCCAGACAAGCCACGCTTCCCACAGGTGTCTGTAAACACCGTGGGAGAAGAGAGCACTATCAACCAATTTTCGTTCCGAGATACTGAAATGAATTTAGGACGTGATCATCCTTAACCCAAAACGGATCTGCTCTATATTTTTAGTTAGGGAGCTCCTCCAGTTCATTAAAATTCATTTGCTTTGCTTTCAGCTTTTTAGAACATATGATAAAATAAGGTGCACACAGGTAACCGTGTTTCGGTTTCAGGAGTGGAAACTGACATCCATCTACGTCTATGTCTAAACTGACGCTTTAACTTATACCCTGCCTAGCTCCAAAGAAGATCTGAAGCAGAAATAAACATACTAATCCTCACGCTTACCACATCTGCTGAGGTGCCCAATGGCTTTTTCATATCGCTTCAAGTATTTATCTATGGTGAACCGCTGATAATTGGTTTCCATTTTCTTAAGTGTATTAAGAAATGGCAGATATTCTTTGGGATCCTAAAAAAACAAAAACCAGAAACCTAACAGGTCAGACCTTTACTGCTTATAATTACATTTACTTATAACAATACAAATGATATATAATAATTGTAACAATCAATAAACCCAAAGCTACAAAATTTTTAAAATATGTACTATGCTGATATATTAATTACATATTGTATAATGAAACTACATAAAACAAGTTTTGGCAAAAATGCTTTAAAATACAGGCATTATTTGTTTTCATTCAGAATAATGAAGATGAATTCTCATATAGTCTCACAACAACCATTTATTTCCTAAGCTAATAAGGAAAACAAGGTTCCAATCCAGAAGATATTCAACAAATGCATCCAACTTCTCTGGAAGTGGAAGGTACTTGGAGCTCTTTGCATGACATTTCATGCCTTCCGTCTTCATGTTTTAAAACAAAGGTAAAACTGTACTGAGTTAAACACAAAACTCTAAGGCCCTGCCAACCAAGATTTTATTAGCACTGACTGTCTGCAGCTTTGTACTATGCCCTGAAAATTGTTTTTTTTTTCTTCTAAAGAACAGACGCTCCCTGTTCTTAATGTAATTTCACTGGGCAGATAGGCTAAATACACATTAAGTATACAAAAAAAGACCAGAGAAAAAAATAAATACTCATGCATGTGATAAAAAGCACAACTACAGGCCAAAGTATTTAATCAACAAACACTTAGGAAGAATTCACTAAGTACAAAAAATACAACAAACCCCTAACCTCAGGAAACCTATAAGCTAGTAGAGGAGCTAGAATGAAACGGAGGGAGGGGCAGGCACTGGGTGCAGTGGAAGCACATGAGGCCCATCTCATCTAGTCCCTGGGTGGTGGGCAGGGAGGCAAGAATGGATTACTGGGAAGATGCTACCCTGGCATCCTTTGCCTTAGGTGAGTGAGAATTAGCCCGGTGAATGGAAGGGTGAGAGTGGTGAAAGCCCACAGGCCCACGGGAAGCAGAAGTAATGCTACCTGCAAAGCTAAGTGGTGGCTGTGGGGACAAAAGCACTGCCTCCCCCCTGCAGGCTGAGAAAAAAGAACAACATCAAGAGATGAGCATAAGCATAGACACCAGACCTGGGTGGGGGACAAGGGGGTGTTAAGCAGTATTACAGCTTGTAAGCTCTATCCTACAGCAATGGGCAGAGCCCATGAAGCATTACAAGCAAAACAATGAAAGAGCAAAATTTCCTTTCAGCAAAGATCACTCTGGCAAGAGCAAAGAGAGGAGTGACAGGATGAAACTAAGACTACAAAAAAACAGGTTAAAAAATGTATAGGGGCACCTAGGTGGCTCAGTCGGTTAAGTGTCTGACTTCGGCACAGGTCACGATCTTGCTGTTTTCGAGTTTGAGCCCTGCATCAGGCTCTGTACTGACAGCTCAGAGCTTGGAGCCTGCTTCGGATTCTGTGTTTCCCTCTCTTTTTCCTGCCCCTCCACTATTCAATGCTGTCTCTCTCTCTCTCTCTCTCTCTCTCTCTCTCTCAAAAATAAATAAACATTAAAAAAAATTGTTTTTTGGGGCGCCTGGGTGGCGCAGTCGGTTAAGCGTCCGACTTCAGCCAGGTCACGATCTCGTGGTCCATGAGTTCGAGCCCCGCGTCAGGCTCTGGACTGATGGCTCAGAGCCTGGAGCCTGTTTCCGATTCTGTGTCTCCCTCTCTCTCTGCCCCTTCCCCATTCATGCTCTGTCTCTCTCTGTCCCAAAAATAAATAAACGTTGAAAAAAAAAAATTAAAAAAAAAAAAAAAAAATTGTTTTTTAAATGTATAAACCAGGTGTGCCCCAACTTTTCTACTATAGCATGCTAAGGTGGGACAAGAGGCCTCAAACCTTTCCATTCTGCATGTTCCCACTTTCCACTGGGAAAAACAGCTACATAACAAGGAACTGGATTGGAATAGGAGTCATTTGCTGTATTCCCTTTATAAGAGGAGACTTTGTTCACATACATGACCATAATCTTAAAGATAACGAAGTAACTTAATTCACTTGTTCAACCTAGCATTCGAAACACTTTGATAAGCCCAGAACTGACAGAGAATGAGGCTTAGAAGTGTGAGCCCTGCAAACTCACAGATCTGCCTCTAGGCCTGTACATGCAGTGTTAACATCCGACAAGATACTGCAGTATCAGGGACAGACAGGGTTTCATACCACCATGATAACAAAAATAAGAACCAAAAGGATGTTAAAGTGGAAACTCCACATACCTTCTGTGACTTCTCAGCTACCATGAGGACCAAATCAAAGTCATACGTCCCAAGAGAATGATCATATAATTCATTAACGTCTACCAGAAGCAGCAAATACTTCAGGGCTTCTTCAGCACTCACAGCATCGGGAACAGGCGAAGCACTGCCTGTCATGTCAGTGTGTAAGAAAACAAGACCAATCAAAGCCATTTGGGAATAAACCCATGCATCTAGCAACATAACCAAAAAGACAAAGTAACAAAATTTCTTGGCCGAACTGAACACCATATGAGTTCTTTTGTACATGCTTTGTAGGGCAGCGCTCAAAGAAACTGACACAGGTCTTCAAATGTCCAATAAGCCACATACTAAATCTGTGATGTGGCACTGAACCTGGTCAGTGAGATCTCCAGAAGACTGGAAGTCTGGTGACACTCGGGGCCCTGTTACACACTCTCCGTGAAAGGGTCTCTACCTTGAAGCTCGTGTACCTTCTGCAGCACAATTTCCAGTTCTGGGGTTGTTTTCTTCACGTGAGAGGTGAGAATTGACAAGCAGTACCTGAGGTAGTGAGTGAAGAACGCCAGAATGAGCAGAGTGAAGAAGGACATTCTCAGTCCCTGCGTAAGGACAACAGCACACTTCTGGGCCTCAAAAGACGCCAACTAATGACAGCACACATACTTGTGAGGGTTTATGCTCTCCATGGCTGCTCTCAGAGCATCGCAGATAAGGTCTACTTTTTTCCCATCAGGATCCTTGGACAGCTGGGCAGTGCTGGTAACCGGTGGAGGATACATGGTCTTTGTAACGTCTTCTTCCCTAAGAACAGGTCATTAAAAGGTCACTAACTGAACATGTGTCCTAGCTATCAAATGACTACCACGTACTGGAACATGCTGATGAGGTAATAAAAATGGCTTTTGGAGAACAGTTTCATTATATTCACATTAGATGAAAAATGAAGAAACAAATTGAGCAATGAAAACGTGTCCCAAAAACGGTGTACAGTGATATATTCACATTAGCCCCTAACTGGGAACAGACCAGGTGCCCAACTAGAGAGGAACAAATAAACAAATTGTAGTATATTTGCACTATAGCACACTACATGAACGAACCCGTGATACCAGCAAAAACACGGGTTACTTTCAAGGTAACATGCCGAGTGAAAGCAGCTTAACTTACAAAGAAGAGCAAATACTATCTGATTCCACTTACATTTAAGTTCTCCGACAGGCAAAATTGATCTACGGTGACAATCTCCAAACAATGGTTGCCAAGGAGGTAGGGAATGGGACTAACAAGAGGTTTGGAAGAACTTTCTGAGGTGAAGGAAATGTTCTCTATCTTGACAGGTTTGGGCTACACGGAAGCACACACTGGTCAAAACTGCCTAGACAGTACACTTATGGTCTGTACATTTCATCACACATGAATCTGACCTGCTGGGGGGGGGAACCCTGTACACGGAGAATGCACTCTAATCAGTGTTACACAAAGTGGAATACTGAGACATAAAGTGGACTGATATCTACAATTAACTTAAAATTTGCCTCAGGGTGCCTAGGTGGCTCAGTTGGTTAAGTATTTGACTTAGGCTGACGTCATGATCTTGCGGTTCACGAGTCTGAGCCCCACACTGGGCTCTGTGCTGACAGCTCAGAGCCTGGAACCTGCTTTGGATTCTGTGTCTCCCTCTCTCTCTCTGCCCCTCCCCTGCTCATGCCTGCTCTCTCTCTCTCTCAGAAATAAGTAAAAACATTAAAAGAAATTTTTTTTAATTTGCCTTCAAAAAGGTGAATGATGGATAGACAGATGGTAGATCATGATAAAGCAAATATAGGAAAATATCAACTGCAGAATCTAGGTGGGGGTATAGGATGCTCGCTGGACGTCTCAACTTTTCTTGTACGTTTAGAATTTTTTAAATTGGAAAAAAGTCATTGCAGAAAAACACACCATTTGACTTCAATTTCATATACACCTAAAAATAGTCAATTATAATTCTAAAGGACACATTTTTGAGTCTTAGTTTTAAATAGGCTATTTTTAAAAAGAAGGAAAAAGAGAAAATATCTACTGTCAGTGGCATGTTAGACTTATAATGATTAAAAAATACCAAACAGAATGTTAATTTTTTTCCTGTAGCTATTTATGTTTTATTTCCAAAATGAGATAAATAATGGATATGATACTCATAAATCATTCAAAATACTTACTTCAATTCTGTGAAAAACAAATTGATATGATTTACAGAATCTATCTGTCTTATGAAGGTTTCCACATTTTCAAGAAATACCTACCAAAGACAAAAAAAAGGACAAAAAATTTTAGTTCCAATCACGTCAGTTCAAGTCTCAGGTAAGCTAGAGTTAATATCAGATTCAGAAATTTACCTTCGGGTTATGGTCATGGATCAGATTGAGATTAATTCTCAATTTTCTCATGCATTCAAATGCTTCTTTAAACATAAGTCTGTGAAGAGACATAATGAATAGACATGTCATTTTACAAAGACTAATAACCTTCCTGGATCCAACATGTTTTCATTATGATACAAACCAGTTATAATTAGATTACAGTCCAAATGCCAAACAACTACCACTGGACTTCCGCTCTCAATTCACAGAATGAAAAATCAGGTACCAGCTTCACTTACCTTCTTCACTTAACTTAGTCCCCATGGCAGTCTGAGGACTACTTCCCCACATACACATGATAGACAATCATCATAGAACTTAGGTCTACTTTCTCTTTTAGCAAAATGTTAGTAAAGGTCTTTCTAATATAAAGTTTTCCCAAAATAAACTCAGACAATGGATCATTTCCTTCACAATAGTGTCTCAGGCATTTGTGGGTCAAAGGCCCCTCTGTACATCTGCCCAAAGCCTTAGGCCTTCTGCCTGAATAAATACACACAGACAGTCTGGTGCACGATTTCCCTGGGTTTGCGGGCCATCTAAAACCCATGTGGACCTCCTCAGGCTAGGAAACCCTGTCTTGTATGATGAGTCTCACGATTCTTCCTACTAGGAATATTTATTGCACCACATAATATTAAAATCAAAGTGTGGGGGGAAAAAAGCCTCTGAGAATCTGAAGACATGTGTAATTTCATACTTTCATGTTTTAAAAATTTTAATAGAATACATATTATGTTCACATATAAGTCATAACAACAAACAAATTAGTCATATACATGGTTCTTACTTGTCCAGCCACTTCCGAATCTGAGCTAAAACCAGAGCTCGATGATGAACAACTTCTAAGTTTCCCCTTGGCATCTTAAAATAAATAAATCAGAACAGTAATGTTTTTAATTTAACAGAAAAAATTTAAATACCCAGGATATACTATTTCACCTAACTCAACTCTTCACAGAGAACTACCACGATACTATAAAATGCGCACACTTCCAGCAGAATCTAGTTGTGCTCAGTAGTTATTTTGACTTCCAAGAGATGCTTCCCTTTTACCCATGCTGGGCACAACCTGTATCAACAACCTTTGTATAAAGCTAACAGAGAATTCAGCAAGGAATGGCCTATAGTAAATTATTACAAGTGTAAGAGTATCTAAAACACAACCAGAAACACAGCCAGAAAAATGAGCTTACCTGTAATACAAGCTTGGTGTCCTGGGGCACAACGGTGACAATACGTGAACCCCTCTCCACCTTCCGCAGAGATTCCCCTTTAGACACGTGGTTGTTGCTCAGACCTGCATGTAATGCTAAAGACACCACTGGCTAAGCCATGAGAATCACCGTCATGACAAGTCACTTTCCATTTACTGCAGTTGAAACTGAACATATTCTCCAAACTACAAGAAAGCAATTAACAACCACATCCCTTTGCTCTCCCACTCAACCACAAAACAGGTAGCCTTGCTAACAAACAACCTTATCCCTGGAACTTGCCCTCTCGTTCACAGAGTCCTCGTGCATATTCACATACACAGCTTCTCAAATGATTTAGAAAACACAGGGAGGACTGGGCAGCTTCTCTATGCACATTATCAGTACACTATAAGCACATCTGTGAAATTCCCAGTTTTCAAGTTGGAAGGAAAGAAAACAAGGGGAAGTTTTCTAAAATAAGGAAAACACACAAACAGTAGGGGGAAGGGATACGTGGAATTCAAGAAAAAATGGGACAGTTTCCTACAAACCACTAGATAGAGTCTTTCAGATATACGATGGAGGGTGGCCACAGTGAGCAAAGGAAGATTACAAAGAAGTGACAGCCGGCTGTATCTACATGGTAACTCAAAGTACAACACTGGATTAGTTATATACTCCTGAGAGCAGTTTTGTTTAATTTTACAATGTTCTGGTTGAGGAAAGACCTCCTTCATTGGAAGTCTGTGCTAACTGGCATAGAATACTGAACTGAGATACTGTGTTGTGATTAGGGGCCAAGTATATGAACTCTAAAGGTTTGCTCACAGTCTAGGACTCTATGATAAAAAGCCAAAGTAAGTGGTGAACTTTAAAGTCATCAAGGCTTCAAAGGGCAGAAGATATTAGAAAAGGGACTATTTCCTAATTTATACACTGAACACTTACTGTTAAATGAAGCATCTCTCAAGCAAAAACACAGGCAGGTATGGGAATGGGTTGTCAACAACAAGAATTCACCATATACAGCAAACGATGTGATATTTGAAGCAACCTACAATAAGGCAAAGGGGAAAGTTAGCTGTATTTCTTGGAGCCGACAGTAAAAAGGATCCTGCACCAAACCCAGCCTTGATACCTCAGTGTCACTGATGAAAAAGCGGCATCTGTCAGTCAGACCAAGGACACATTCCTGCAAAGAAACAAAATTGAAATTACAAACAATTCTAACCCAACTAGTTAAACCTGATTTGTCTATCACATAGTTCTATTGCCCTGTGGCTTCACCTCTAAGTCCACGTCATCAAGACTGAATACAGACACCTGAGATGGTGAATACAGGCTGAATACAGACACCTGGCTCAGGGCAAAGTGGAGCAGCATGCCATCCAATCCATCAGCAAGCCCCATATTCCCATCTGCTACATGTGTCTCGCCTAGATCCCTTTCTGCTTGTCACCACCTCCTCTCCAACAGTCCGTCCACTCTCGGCCCATTCCAACCTACTCTCCACTGGGCAACCAGAATAACCTTTCAGAGCATGAAGCAGATCGTACCATTCCCTGATTAAAAACAGCAACAATTTTCCAATCTTTGTGAAATAAACAAACCCACACTCCTATCACAGCCTATCACAAAGGTCCAGCCACACTGCTTCCACTCGGTTCCCTGAATAAGCGGGGCTCTTTCCAAGTTCAAGGTGCATGCAGTTCCTTCTCCCTGGAACACTCTCCCTTTCCCAGGGACAGAGATTTCTTTCCCTTCATACCTCAGCATGTAACCCATGTCAGAGACGCTTTCCTGTACCATCTTCTGTTAGCCCCCCAAACCACACCCTGGTCATTTCCTTCATTCTCTTATCAGAGGGGATAGTCATACCCACATTGATAGATTACAAATTCCAGAAGAGCAGGGATTAGTTAGCTGTTTTGTTCTATCACTGTATCCTATCATCTGCCATAATTATAGACATTCCAATATTTGATGAATCACAACCCACGGAACACTATTTTCGAGATTACATTTCTGTTGTCCCCAAACAGCATTTAATAAAACTAACTCTGAATTATCTACACAACAGGGCATAAAAGTCTGCCAACTGCATTTCTCTATCTTTTAATTCATACCCCCAAGGAAAGGAATCAGCTAACTCCTACATGTCAGACAATCCCTTAATTCCATTTCATAGATGAAGAAGCTGAGGCTCACTGTTGCCCTGAGAGTAAGTGGAGACTTTTACCTAATGCCATCAGTTCCTGGGCCACTGTTCTAAGTGGTAAGTCCTTCTGCTCTGTGTTCACTTACCTCTCCTCCAATCATGGCCAATTCAGTCTGTGTGCAAGGATAAGGAAACCGAACAGGAAATCCACTAGGGTTCTTCCATGGTTCAACAGCCAGAGAGGGTGACTCTGCAGGATGGGCAGCTGAGGTTTACAAAGAGTTGGTATGCTCACTGTAAAACACTGTCACATCAATACTTGCTGGAACACTTAACATGCAATTTGGATCACTTTCCAAGTGTATTCTGGAAACTCATACAATACTCCAGTCCATTACAGGAGAACACAGAGGGAGAATATACCTGCCAATTCCACTCTACAGCTTTGGGTTTTCCAGGATAGTTAAAAGACCTAACAGTCAATGCAGCACTGACAAGAAACTCACAAGTACACATTCTCAAGAATTAAACATTTATCATAAACACACTTTCCTCACATTCTGATACTCACCCCAAAGGTACTTAAGCATTTGGCCACCAGCCAGCTGCAGTGCTACTGACTTGGTCTTGGAACTGCAACACAGACTGATTATGACTCCATCCACTGCCACAGATGAACTGACAAAAGTAAAAAAAAGGGGAATGGGGGTGTGAACAGACTACTTGATTCTCAAAAGTAGTAGCATTTCACTCATTTTGCAAAATGAAAAAAGAAGTAATTTCCCTTTGGGCTGCACTGCCTATTTCAATACAATATATACATAATGCATACACACAATGATAAATACTGCAAGCAGGGGCCCACATAAATTACCTGTCACACGACACTGTTTTCCACAATGCCAATAAGCTAGGTGTCTACACTGTAAGGTCATCACTCCCATCTGGCAGCAACTTAATACAATTTATAACAACTTAATCGCCTTCGCTGCACATGCATGGTATCATTTCTGTCTCCTTAAAATATACATTGCCTTAAATAAAGCAGTGAATCTGTAGAAAAATGAGTATACTCAATATCTCTTATTGCTATCATATTCATTCATGACAGTCTGTGGGTCTTCATTAAAGGGAAGAGGAGAATCTGTTACTATCATTATGTATTTTCCTGCGTCGATGAACAGAAAATAGACATGTCTGGACAGAAGCAGAAGAGAACAATAAAACCAAATGTTGCTGATGCTAACATTTATTCAAAGAGTTTTTAGCCAATCTACGAAAAACTCAAAATGCCCCAAATTTTGTGAGGATAAATTATCTGTGACTGGGTTAGGAGAAGAGATTCTGGAGTGAGAATGAATGGGACTGGATACAGGCTCTACCTGCATGATCCCAAGCAAGTTACTTAACTACTCAGTGCCTCAGTGGTCTCAGCTGTAAAACACGGGTGCTAATGATACACACTTCGAAGAGGTAATGTCATAAGTAAGTGAGTTACTGTAGGTAAAGCACTTAAAAGAGTATCTTTTGCAAAATACAAGCTACAATAAATGTAAGCTATTAAGACCTGTAAGCTGATTGAGGAACTTTATATTCCCTAATGACAGTAATATTTTGTATGAAGAGAATAGCCTTTTTTTGAGAAACAGAAGTCAAAGCAGCACAGATATATTTTAAATGACTTCTCATTTCTGTACAACAAATGAGATGACCTAGCTTTTCCTTCTAGGAGCTAATGATAAAGAATTTCAGGGGCGCCTGGGTGGCTCAGTTGGTTGAGTGTTCGACTCCTCATTTTGGCTCAGCTCATCATCTCACAGTCATGAGATCGAGCCCCTGCACTGACAGCACAGAGTCTTGGAACTCTCTCTGTTTTTCCCCAACGAGCATGTGCACTCTCTCTCAAAATAAATAAAAATTTTTTTAAAAATTTCAAATTTGGAGAAGCAGAAATTTGTACCATTTAGGTATTTCTGATGTAAAGTGCCTTGTTTTTTATTACCTTATTTTTTATTAAGTTTTTATTTCAATTCTAGTGTAGGTAACATAGTGTTGTATTTGTTTCTGGTGTACAATGTAGTGACTCAACAATTCCATCCATCACCCAGCTCTCATCACAACAAATACTCTGCTTAATCCCTTTCACCTATTTCACCCATCCCTCCCGTCTGCTCTGCTTTTTAAACGTAAGCTCCTGGCTACCTATGAGTGTTGCATATAGCTAGAACATATCCTTTATACGGACATATTCATAAAAAGCTTTTTAAAAATATGAAGCACTTTGAGTCAAAGGTTAGGAGTTAATGACTACCTTATGTTTTGTGTCTACTGTAAGGAGAGGTTCCTAATTTTGCAGCAAGGGTTTCTAGAATTAAAATCTAACTAGGAGATCCTGAATTACAAATGAGTCTGAGGAATAATATCAATTTAGGCTTATTGTGCCAAGTTTTGACGCTGGAAGCCTGAGGATTCTTGGAGCTGTCAAGGCAACACCATCGACCTCACAACAGGGCTTGCGTTACAGAAAACAGCACCCATTAAATGAAACCTGTTTTGAGACACAGATGCAGTCTGGAATCAAAGCAAAACTCAGGGGCCAGGAAGCAGTGAAATTTAGCAAAGAAGAACAGACACTCTCTAATAGTAAATGCAGTCAAGCACCAAAAAGAACATATAGATGAGGAAGCCACAAGAAGCATCTTAAAGTCACTATATTAAATGAAGCACACAGATACAGACTGAGACTGGGTGGCTTGGCAGGGTAAGCATCCAACTTCGGCTCAGGTCATGACCTCACAACTGGTGAGTTCCAGCCCCACATCAGGCTCTGCTGTTAGCACAGAGCCTGCTTCGGATCCTGTCCCCTTTGCTCTCTGCCTTTCCCCGGCTTGCATGTGCACATGCACTCTCTCTCTCTCAAAAATATATAAAAACGTTTAAAAAAATTTATCGCATCTTACAAAAGGTTCTGCCCCATCTATTGGTATTTGCCCTATGTTTCACCACTTCTTGATACACATTAAGGTTTGTATTTTGACATGACTCAAAACGACACTTAACCCCCTTGCTAAGTATATTTAACAAAGTTACTGCCCTTAACCTCACCCCCCAGAAGTCAGAAAAAGTCCTATACTCAGAAAAGACACAAACATAACTCTGTGTGATAACAGGGAAGTGCTACAATACCTAATACTGAGCTGTCCGGGCTCATCATCCGTCACAGAAGGCATCACAGTCAGATGGTGAATGACAGACTGTGGGCTGGAGTGACTGTGGCTTACAGCCAGGAAAACATCTTCCTGAATCCAGGTGAGAAGGCTGAGCTTCAATGGGTTTACTTCTTGATCTTCACCATTCTCAAACTGAATTCTGTTTTAATATTGAAGAATATCCAACACATAAATAAAACTTTAATATCACTGAGATTTTCCTAAATGAAGGAAGAATGAACCACCTGCTCACAGTCAACTAATTTGGAATGACAAAACCTGAAGTAATGCCAAATATTACAAAATCCAAACAGTACAAAATCCAAACATAATTATGTCTCCCTGGCTTAAGAATGTTTCTCGGGGCGCCTGGGTGGCTCAGTCTTAGCATCCAACTTCGGCTCAGGTCATGATCTCACGGTCCGTGAGTTCAAGCCCCGCACTGGGCCCTGTGCTGACAGCTCAGAGCCTGGAGCCTGTTTCAGATTCTGTGTGTGCCCCTCTCTCTGACCCTCCCCTGATCATGCTCTGTCTCTCTCTGTCTCAAAAATAAACGTTTAAAAAAAAAAATTTTTTTTAAAAAGAATGTTTTTCTATTTACTTAGATTTCTTATATTGAGATCTTTATATTGAAAAGAATACTTCAGGAAACTGACTACACAAGAAAATTACCTACCCTAGGCCCTAGAGTAACAAACCCCAGAGGTTGTCCACTGCCACCACTTATTAGCATTCAAACAGGCTCCAGCAGATATCTGGGTCTCAGTAGAGTGCGTTATTTTTAAGTATTTCACATCAAAACGACTAATTAGCCTGAAAGATGGTATCTTGGCTTCTAACACCTTCCTCCTGTAGCATAATACATCAGAGGAGAGCACGTTTTTGCCACATCAGGCAAGAACTCGTAATGGCTACTTATCCTGCCTTTTAGCTAAAGTGGCAAGTCCTCAGCACGCACTGAAGAAGCTAGATCACTACCCTGCTCTTCACACCCAACCAGCTCTCCCTGGACTCAGCCCCTCCACTGTGTTCTTCCCCACACAGGGGCCTTCCCACCTCTGGTTCCCACCAACACGTTTCTGCCCACCATAGCCAATGTTCCTGGATCATCTCTGCCAGTCCTAGCCAGATCTGTTCTTTAAGGACCAAGTATTCAAGTCCTTCATAAAATCTTCTAAATGACGTGGAGCTATCCTTCACTCAATTTTTAAAAATGATACTATATTCTAAATTGTCACACTGGGGCACCTGGGTGGCTCAGTCGGTTAAGTGTCCAACTTCAGCTCAGGTCATGATCTCATGGTTTATGAGTTCGAGCCCCGCATCCAGCTCTGTGCTGAGAGCTGGGAGCCTGGAGCCTGCTTCAGATTCTGTGTCTCCCTCTCTCTCTGCCTCTACCCACTCAGCCTCTGTCTCTCTCTCAAAAATAAATAAACATTAAAAAATTTTTTTAATAAAAATAAAAAAATAAATTGTCTCACACTTCCAAGTTTGCCTTAAATCTGCCTCAAGTGGTTTCAATTCTGTGAAATGAAATAACCCACATAAATGTTCTTTGAAAATGACTAAGCGTTATACAGACAGCCCCCATGTTATACACATTTATTAAACATATTGCATATATTTAAGAGAAATATTACTTATTAAATTCAGCTACTTATTTTAGCCTGTTTATTATTCCTTTTAACTTACAAATAAATGGTCTCAGGAGGCAGTATTTAGTAATTCAGAACATGGGCTTATCAAATAGAATAATCAAATCCTGGATTCTCACAGAAGTGGTATTATAATTAATAATTGGCTTCAGGGTCATCTTACAATGTCTACAGTATACCTGAGATACTGAGTTATACCCAATCATTTATAGTACTGTTTCAGTGGGAAAATGCATTCTGATTTCCAACCCGGGAGACTCAAAACACAGCAACCCAAAGTTCTGGAGTGTGGGATGCGACAAAGACAGAGACCGCATTCAGTCTGCCGTGTGGTAACAACACGGGCCCCCTCACGCATGTAGGCATATGCAGCTCAGCCCTATCATCCTCATCTCCACCTTTACCGTGTGGTTTTCCCTGGCGAGCAAAGGGTTGTCAGAGGAAGTGGGTTCTAAGCCAGCTAACAGCTTGGCTCCACAGTCACCCATTAGCATATGGCATTCAGATATCCAGGTAACTGACTTCCCGAACCAGAATGAAAAACCAGGGCCCAGGGGTTCAATCTACTTGTTCCACTCAGCTACAGGCACAGGTTAGTAAGAGTAGGCTGAATTTAGAACTAAATGCTGTTCTCGTGGTCCAAGGTAATTAAGAACACCCTACTTGTATCTCTTTTCCAGATGAGGTGTTCCAAGAGAAACTTTAAATCCATTTCCACCCACAGCTCCCAGTTTCACTGTAGGGTCCACACTTGGACTATCACCTAGAAAACAAAAATGCAGACACTATCGTAGTAAACAACACACATTTTCCCTGGTACTAAGGGTACTGAATCCTCATTTAATAGGTTCTAGAAGGTAATCCACTTTAGCAATAAAGCATTCTAGAAATAACATCTCAACCTCTTTCTTAAATCTCTGCATACCTTTCAGGCTGGGGATTCAGGATGCTTTGAAAACAAGGCTATAGTATCACGTGCCAGTGTAATTTACAGCATGCCACTGAACTCACAAATAAAAAAATCAAGAGAGCCAATAGAAGCTGGCAGCAATGGGACTGTGGAAGGGCAAGTGGATTAGAAGCTAGAACACCTAAACTAATGTCCTTGTCCACTCTTGCTCAAGCAAACTGCAAACATGCTGGCATTCTCTTCCCTCCCCTACAGAACAGAAAAACCCCAGCTCTGACACCACTCATAGGAAGGCTGTGAGATCAACTGCAAGTATGTGAAAAAGGCTATGAAAACTGTAAAATGTGATAAAGATGCATTAAGATACTACGCTACTTCCAGGGTTGAATGCTACTGTTAAATAACTAACTTTTCAAGTTCAACAAGCAAAATGAATTGCTTTTATAAGCCAGAGTAGGATTAACCCCCTCCCATTCCAAACCCCACAAGCCAATTAGATATCATCATAATAATGACATTAATCGCAAACTTCACAATTTTTAAAAACACTGGCAAGGCACCACCAAGGCAACACCATAGTATAATCTGCTTTTGTGTAGAAGGAACTTGGTTCAGAACATCTTGGTAACAGTTTTTGAACATACCACATTTATACACAGAAATCTGGTTACTGGCATCTAGGACCGCGAGGTCATTACTCTTCTGGGGGTGTGCAGAGAACATGACTTGATTCACAGGGTGTGGGAGCAGCAGCTGGTAGGTGCACATGGGAGGTGGAACTACACTCTGCCGGAAGACCGTCACCAGTACCCTGCCTGCGTGTGAGAGAGAAGACGAGATTAGGTAAGTGGATGTGTCCTTTGTAAAGTAAGCATCTGACAACACAGCACCACTATCTAATAACGGTGGTAGAAAATACACAGCAGTTTCTAAAAATGTTTGTGCTTTTATCATAAATAAACTTAAACACAGTATACAAGGAAAACTGAGTGTGTAACCTTCAGGCATGGAGCAGTCCAACTCTTGCAAACGAGGGCCAGGTGGCCAAGAGTTCTAGCTTGAAACCCGGGCCTGCAACCAAGCCAATGAACCAAGGGAATGATTCCCTTCCAAATCCTTGAAATATTCCCCTACATGTTTTCAATAGTAAGACATACCTGATTAAGTCCTCTGTACAGAGCATATGATTGTAAAATCAGTATTAGGACTACTGATTAGAACAAATCAGAACTAATTAGAACAAAATTAACACACCACTGCCTATCACAATCTTATCAACAAGTTTTCCTTTACGTTACCAGCGGTAAGTACACTGTCTATTGAAGTAACCCCTTCTTGCTCCAATTTCTTCCCCCTCATCAAACAAAATACACCAACCAATCCTCATACTAGACAGATATCTGTGACTTGAATTGAACATATTGGAGATTATATAATTAACAAATATTGTACCAAATAACAAAGCAACCCAAGTGGAATGGTGCAAGGATCAGTGTAAATCTGTGTCAGAGCAAAAAGGTAAGACTGACACACCCAATGCCACAAGATTACTGTTGTCATCCTCCGTACCTGAAGTCAAAATGTTCAACGTCTTCAGAGGCCAGACAAGTAAATTCGTGAAGACCATGGATGGAGTTGGGCTGGGCAGGGGTAAGGGTGAGGAGGAAGGATTATGGTTCTCAGGAGAACACAAGCCCCCACTAGGGGCATTCCCATCCAATCAAAACAAAACAACAAATAAGTAAAAATAAACCAAACAACCAAAGCACCAAACAAATGAAAATTCTCCAGTTTTAGTCAAACCATGACATCTGCACGAACAGACTCAGAACGCCCTACAGGCTCATGGAAACGCTTTCCAGCTCCTTACTTCCATCAATGACAGCCACGTTTGCCATGTCGCTCGAATTATCTCCTGAGGTCCGGTCAGTCGTCCAGTGCCAGTCATAGCAGAGGTAATGCCAGCCCTGACAGAGAACATGCAGCCGGTACGGGGTCACCAGGTCCCACATCAGAGACACCAGCTTGCTCTTCCCACAGGTGCTGAAGGGCAGACTTTGCTTGAGATACCAGTGGTAGTTCCCAACAGTCCAGAGCTGCACTGCAAGGGGGAGATGAGACGAAGGCCATCAGGCTGGAGGACCAGACTTCATGCCACTTGCTAGATGGGGAAGAATTTTTTCTTTTTCAAATGACCTTTCCTGCTCAGCCTCTTCATTAAAATCATAATATTAACAATAATAACTGTCAAAAAGTAGTTTTCCATGAGGATAAGCTAAGGTCAGAAGCACACATGTTCAGTTTCCCTCTACTTTCAAACTTTAGGATCATGAGGACAGAAAGGTACTAGGACAACAGTGCTTTAGTGAGTTGTTTTTTCATAAAGATTTAGAAAGAAGAAAATTTGGCAATTAGATTAAAAGTATTAAAACACTCAATCCTGGATGTGAGGGCGATCTGGCTGTGACATCTGTCACCCCATTGATTGCCAGGGTTGATTCAGCTGATCTGGCTGGCTCCGGTGTCCCCTTCCTCCCTCACCATTCCATGTGTGTCCCTCCCAAAGCTACGCACTCCAAGAGGACGACCTTTCCTGATAGAGGAGGACCGTTCTTCAGTCAAGGGTATATGAGTAGCTGCACTCCCCTGCTAGAACCTCCAAACAAGCTCTCAAGGTCCATTTGTAGGAGAACATAGGGTAGTCAAGGTTCTAAGACTCCAGACTAACAGAAGACCATGGGGGAGGGGAAGGGGGAAAAAAAAAGTTACAGAGAGGGAGGGAGGCAGACCATAAGAGACTCTTAAATACTGAGAACAAACTGAGGGTTGATGGGGCGTGGGGACAGGGGAAAGTGCGTGATGGGCACTGAGGAGGGCATCTGTTGGGATGAGCACTGGGTGTTGTATGGAAACCAATCTGACAATGAATTATATTTAATAAAAAAATAAAAATAAAAAATAAACCACTCAATTCAAGTGCACTAGATTACTATCACTATGCTGTTTTAGGCTCAAGACACTTATTATTTTCTTCCAGGCGCTTTACGTGCAGTTATGTCCACGGCTATCTGGTATTAAGCATGATTCAGCTATCCAAAGAAGATCAGTACTCATCCTTTATCAGCAATTATCCCTTCCAACATCTGTTAAAAGAATAAGACCTAATCCTGGGGTGGGAAGGAAATGGAGGAATGTTGGTTAAAGAGCACAAACCTTCAGTTATAACTTCAGGGGACCTAACAGACAGCATGGTCACCATAGTTAACAATCTGTATTGCGTACCTGAAAGTTGCTATGAGAGTAGGTCTTAAATGTTCTCACCTTAACAACAACCAAAATGGGAATTACGTGAAGTGAATGAAGCATGTTAACCAACTTTACTATGGTAAACATTTCACAATATATATGTGTATCAAATCATCACAGTATGCATCTTGAACTTACACAATGTTGTAATAGCAATTAAATCTCAATAAAGCTCGGGGGAAAAGACCTGATCATGTTGAAACCAACCTTTATTAAAGAGAAAACACATATAAACAAATACCTTGACTGTATTAAGGAATTTCTTTTCTTTAAACATCTCCCTTTTTTTTTTAATTTTTTTGTTTGTTTGTTTTGTTTATTTGAGAGACAGAGAGAACAGAGAAGGCAGAGAGAGGGGGAAAGAGAGAATCCCAAGCAGGCTCTGTGATATCAGCGCAGAGCTTGATGCAGGGCCTGAACTCACAAACCATGAGATTATGACATGAGCCGAAACCTAGTCTGACACTTAACTGACTGAGCCACCCAGGCGCCCCTCTCCCTGCTAATTCTTAATTAACCTAGCAACCACAGTGAATGTAACCTAGTTCTCTAATTAAGCTATTAGAACACTTCTACCTATCTGTGGGTTGCTAAGTTAGACCACATACTCATGCTCTATGAGGACAGATGATGTGACTTCTTGTGCAACACTTTTGTCCTGAGTGTATCACAGCACCATCCCTTGACACCCTGGCTCAAAACTGATTCTCAACTCTGGCTGCACATTAACAATTGCCTGGGAGCTTTTTAAAAATTTTTTAATGTTTATTTATTTTTAAGACAGAGCACAAGCAGGGAGGGGCAGAGAGGGAGGGAGACACAGAATCTGAAGCAGGTTCCAGGCTCTGAGCTGTCAGCACAGAGCCTGATGCAGGGCTCAAACTCATGAACCATGAGATCATGACCTGAGTCGAGATCAGACACTTAACTGACTGAGCCACCCAGGTGCCCCTATTTTTTAATTAAGTACTGATGTATGGTCCCCATTCTAAAAAAAATTTTTTTTTTAAACGTTTATTTATTTTTGAGACAGAGAGAGACAGAGCATGAATGGGGGAGGGTCAGAGAGAGGGAGACACAAAATCTGACAGGCTCCAGGCTCTGAGCTGTCAGCACAGAGCCCGACGCGGGGCTCAAACTCACAGACCGTGAGATCATGACCTGAGCCGAAGTCGGATGCTTAACCGACTGAGCCACCCAGGCGCCCCTGGTCCCCATTCTAACACACTGACTCCAACTCTGAGATGAGGCCTGAATAGTAATTTTTTTCTAACGGAGCAGCCAGCATTGAGGTTTGTGTCATGAATGAATGAATAAATGAGCTTTTAAATAATATTCCAGTTAAAGAAAAAGTTCTGTTGATTAAAACGTTTGGAAGCCACTTAAAAAATAAGTGAAATGCTTTATGAACAAAACGATTCGGTGCATTGCTGTTGATATGAAAAAATTACAAAACTTTCAATGCCTAATAGCATGAGATTTAATAAGGTGTGGCACAAATACCATACAGCAATTTAAAATTATGCTGATGGGTATGTGAAATGGAAATGTGTTTGTGACTTATAAAAACAAGTTATAAAACTACACGTATCGTGCCTATATACTTAACAAAAATGAGATCACAGCCATACCAATACACGCACATAAAATATGGAACACAAGAAAATTTTAACAGTGCTCATTACTGAGCAAAAGAATTATGGAATAACTTTTGTTTCTTCTCATCTTTACTTTCTAATGTTTTCACATATTACACACACACCGAAAAATACAGATTTACGATGTGATCTACAGTTAAAAAGGCATACAGATGACTCTTACTTATATCTAATGCCATTTGTCTTTCGCTGCTACAGTTTTCCTTTGGCTAGCACTTTAGCCTCCTGCATAACACCATCCATGCAGAGAAAGCAATGACTTGTGATGGTTAATTTTACATGTCAACTTGGCTAGGCTATGCTGTCTAGCCATTTGATCAAACACTAGCCTAGATGTTGCTGGAAAGTATTTTGTAGATGTGATCACGCTTTAAAATCAACGGACTTTAAAAACAAAAGATTATTTCGTGGGTAGCTCTCATGCAAAGAGTTATGGCCTTAAGTGTTTATGGCGTTAAGAGCAAAAACTGAGGTTTCCCAGAGAAGGAATTCTTCCTCCAGACTGTAACACAGAACCTGCCCGAGTTTCCAGACTGCATGCCTGTCCTTACAGATTTGGGACTCAAGACTGCAACATCAACTCTTGTATTTCCAACCTGCCAGCCTGTCCCCCGAGTCTAATGTCTACAGAGAACCCTGACTGATACCTGACTAAAATTCATAAATAATCAAAACCAAACCACTCCCTCATCTCCACCTACCCCCTCAGTTATCTCTGATTCCACTACAGGACTAAGTAGAAGGGGTAAAGGCAATTCCACAGCCTACTTTCAATTACATTTCATGTGGCATAAAGCTGAGATACTAGTGCTGTCTTACCATAGGTTTTTAGAGTGCAATTTTCTTCCCTCTGAAGGTCCTCCAGCCAAACTGCAAGCACAGTGGAATCTGCATTCCAGAACAGGCCGTTTACCTAGTAGGGAAAAAAGACATGTCACTGGCCTTTAACTATATACATATTTCATAATCTTTACGAGAGCTAAATTCCCTGCTCTCACAAACCAAACACTTGAGCTGATCCCTAGCAATAAATTATAAACCTACAGAATCAGTATGAACATACAAAATCAGTATGAACCTACAGAACCTACAAATCTATGTAATCGTTATATGCAGGGGACTTTAAAAAAAATGCGCTGTGGTTAAAAATTTAAGAGACTTAACAACCAAAAAGAGAGAGAGAGAGAGAGACAGAAAGAGAGACTTAACAACCAAATGCAAGTCAAAAGTCTCAGACAATCAGGGAAATTTGAATATAGACTAGGTATTAGGTACTACTAAGGAATTATTACTAATTTTGTAAGGTGTGATCATGGATTTCTGGCTATACAAAGTATTTTCTTACCTGTTAGAAATGGATATTAAAAATACATTTCCAAAATTAAAACCCCAGGAAACAAAAATGTGTGTGTGAGTGCGTGCGTGCGTGCGTGCGTGCGTGTGTGTGTGTGTGTTTAGGCTAGAAAGGGGTGATTGGATGAAAAAAGCTCTGCAAAATGCTAGTATCTGTTGAAAGTAAGGACATGGGAGTTCATTAAACTCCTCTCTCAACCTTTAGCTTAAGTTCTTAATTTAAATGTAACATAATTGTATTTACTTTTTTAGCGTGAGCTGGCGAGGGGCAGAGAGGGAGCCAGAATATGAAGCAGACTCCAGGTTCTGAGCTGTCAGCACAGAGCCTGATTGGGGGGGAGGGAGGTGCTCCAACTCACGAATCACAAGATCATGACCTGAGCTGAAGTCAGACGCTTAACTGAGCCACCCAGGTGCCCCATAAATGTAACATAATTTTAAATCATTTTTATGTTTACATAATTAAAGATCACCATTCAGTGTTTCTGCTTCAGTAAAAATCCTAATGGTACACAAGTGGCTTAAGGTTTAAATGTTATCAATGAAAAGTATCTATCATTGGAAGCATTATTTATGTCCAAATAAACAATACTAATTAGGATTTCTATTTCTATCTATGTTTTAACTAGAGTAAGAAAGACTGCCATTTCTTTGCAAAACATCCTTCAAAACAAAAAATTCAGTTATAAGAAGCCACTATTTTTACTACTATCTACTCTGGAGCTTCTGTTTTATACGCCCACATCAGACAGAAACCTCTACAGCTGAGGAAAGTCCCCTAAATTTGATGGTGAAACAACTCAGGCACTTACCTTAACCTCATCTTTGAGGAAAGGAAGTGTAAAATGTCCATGAAGAAGGCCGTTTTTCTCAAAAAACACAATATCCTGCTGACTGGGTTTCTCTTGTGTGGATGCAATCAAACTACCTGAGGGCCTCAACGCAAACATTGAGTGTTAGAATGTCCAAAAGTGCAGCCAACTGCTAAGAACAAGACGAAAGTCAGAGAAACGATTTTTCCAACAAAAAACCTCTACCCAAGGAAGGTTTAAAGCCCACATGACTCTTGGCAAGCAGTTGACATTAGTGACGTACTCCACCTGCCCAGGGGATAGAGTGCCTCTTCGTGATTTGCTCAAAGGCTCCATCTGTCCCCCAAGACTACGGATTTAGACTGCACCAGTGTGACTTTTTAAAAAACCAATACATTATTTAAACTATTCTATTCTAAATATTACGTCCCATAAAAACATAATGTATTTCTCCTTCTATCTATGACATCAGCAACTATGCCATGCTCAGACAGGTATTTAAGACTTCTCAGCCTACTTAAAACTTCCCAATCACCTCATCCTGTTTGTATTTGTCTCTATAGCTTTAACTTCAATACCTTTCTCTCTTTGCTCTGTCATCCAATTGTCACTCAAATACAGGTGGGAAAAAGATATCTGAAACTCAGAGACCTAGGGGTTTGGCATATAACAGATGCTACTGAGACAGAGGAGACACTTCTGTCTTTGACCAGGGCAGTTGCGGGCACTAAGCAAGAAGTTTACTGGGCCCAGATCCAGCCTGCATGTTCCTCAGCAAACAGAACCCTCTAGCCTAAGAGCTTGTGGCTTGTGCTGAGAAAAAAGCCCTTTTCCTAATTTTCACCAAAGCTCCACTGCCCCTGAGAGCCTTGCAGACTGTGACTTCCCTTCTAAGCACCATTTTCTGTTATACACAAGGATTTCATACAGAAGCTCCCTATAAGCTGTAAAATGTGTATATCTTGGAATGACATCTGTGAAGAAGCTGTGAATCTACTATTCAAATTGAATTCAGACTTCAGAAAAACTACAAAGAGAGAGATATGGGCCTACAGTCAAATGAGTAAAAGTTAATATCCTTTTGTGTTATATAAACACCTGTACCCAACAGGTATCACCACCCCTACCCCAGTTCCAAAATATTCGCTGAGGAAGAAGTTACAAGGTTTCTTTTCGCACTCACTTCCAAGCCAGAGCTGGTCCCAGTCCTGCCACAGGCTCACTGGTGGACTGTAAAGCAAACTCTCGGTTCCATACCCTCACTTTCCGGGCTCCTGGGTGGCAGAGTTAAAATAAAGAAACAGACACATTTAAAATGTTGTCAAGTCAGAACTGTTCCAACATCTTATTAATAAAAACTGCCATGGTTTTACAAAGCTAATTAGATTAATCTTGTTAAGAATTTGTACCCACAAGTAGGAGGCTGGAGCTGATGACCTCAAAGAATTCTTTTAGTTCTTAGCTCTAAATTCACTTAAAATCTAAAGCAGCACCTTGTATGTATAATTTTAAAAAGCCTAAGAAGAAAACCTTCTTGAACTTAATAATAAAATAAAAATATTTTATTTAACTGCAATTTATTTCCATACCTGTCTCTGGGCAAACAACACTCACAGCAAAAAACTGGCCGTCACCACGCCAGGTCACTTGTGGTCTATGGTCATCCCAGGGCAAAGCCAACTCGTACTAAAGAGAGGAAGAAACACAAATATTACTGGGGGACTTAAATGGCCCCAAATCAAACAAACCCCAGACTATTAAAGTTAAATCTTTTACATGACATTTAAGCTATCTAGAAAACCATCTTCATAGAATCGTCAGGTACTCTTCTAGAAGGCTTCTCAGACCCAGAAATCATCAAGAAACCAAGAAACCAAAACAAAATCCATCTTCACACATAAAAAAAGTGGCCTCCAAGCACAGCAACAGAGGAAAAGAGCTGCAGATCTGATACTAAACATAATGAGCTGAGGAATCTACTGGGTAACTACGGTAAGGAAATAGATGTTCTGTTTATCTAAATGTAAAGGGGTAGAGTTCTGGTTATCTGATTACTGTATAAGCTTTACAACAGTGCAGAGACAAGTTAAAAAGATGAGAGGAAGGTAGGAAGAGAAAAATCAGAGGCAATAAAGCCAGCAGCAACGATGCAAACACGAAAGAGTTCTGTGTTCCGCAGTACAGGAGCAAGAAAGGGCTCTAGCACCACTTATATCCCAGTCCTGAAGGTCTTGAAGTCTTGAAGACAGAGGCCAAATTTGCAGGCTGGGGGACAAAAGATCACCTGAGCATTCATTATCACACTCCCGTGACAGGGGGCAGCGGAACGGCACGAGCACCACACTCCGCACAGCGGGGAATACACAAGGCAGCCTAACAAGACATATTCTCAATTGGCAAAGAACACAAACCCTTCCCCTAGTGAAAGGCTGAGATGAGATAGGAGTTACACGGATTGTAGCCAGTAAAGATCAGTAAAGATCAGTAAAGATGGAAAATGTAAATGACAAGCGGTGCATTATTGATCCGCCTGTCCCACGGAGCTCATGGAAATGTCTACATGGATACAAGTAATATGCTTTTCTATTTGCTCAGCCCAAATCTTGGGATCATTCTTTCTTCTCATTCCACATTTAATCCATTATCAATAACTCTGATAGTTCTACCTTCAAAATGTATTCAGAAAAAAGGAAAAAAAATGTATTCAGAGAAAAGGAAAACAGAGTTTCATCCAAAGGGAAAAATCAGAAAAAGTACCTAATTTATGTATGTAGGAAAAATATACAAACATACACAAGAATGATCTACAGTGAATGCAGGATAGCAGCTCTTTCTGGGGAGGAAAGGGAGAGTATCTGGGAGGGATACACAAAATACTTCATTTCTATCTGTGATGATATGTTTTTTAAACTGAGTATTAGTTATAATTATTCTTACACTGAAAAAAAAAATACAAAGCAACTTGGCAATAAGAAAGGAAAAGGGGTCTTTCTAGAATGACTCATTCCGAGGGCTCTAAAGTTTCAGTTTTACTAAAGCAGAAGAGCTCTATCCATTATCAGCCTCTAACAGGACACCTAAGAGCTCCCGGTAGTTGGCAAAACTTGTATTTGTTCCAGTCAAGGTTCTGTTTCCATCAGACCAATCTTACCATTTGCACCTGAAAGGCCGCTTGCCGACCTTCTGATCCATGGAACTGCGTCTCCTTCCTGCCCCATCCCACAGTGATAAACTTGCCTAGAGAGCAATTGATAGAGAACATGCAAGACAACCAATAAGCTACATGAAATGAAATAAAAACAGTTCCACTGCTATTCTTCATTAAGTAGGTCACTGGCAATTACTTGGGTCCTCTGAGACCTCTCAATAAACTGACTAGCACTCAATATTTGAAAACCAATGTTCCATATCATACACAGCAGTGATTTTTGAAGAATCTGAAATGGTCTTATTTTGGAAAGCACTTCACTGTCATCTTATATATTCTAAATTCCCTCAAGGACAGTCAACAATTCCCACTTCACAAGTAAGAATGAAACATGAAGAATTTATGAGATACATCCATGGATAAGAACATTAAACTCAACACAAGAGCTAGGAATAAAATTCTGATTATAATTATTTGGTCATCTAAATGTATCCAACCTTCCTGTCAGTGGTGGTGGGGACTGTAGATTAAGGAATTCACTCCTCACATAGATAGAAAATGAGACCCTCTAAATTTGGCAGAAGCCAAAATTAGAACACAGGCTGTCCACCTTCCAGCCTAAGGTTCTCTCTAAATCACAATATTTCTCTTGCATAAAGTATGCAGTCAGGTGCTGAAATAATGCAACCCTCTGTTCCAGTAGGCAGGATCAGGCATCTGCCTGCAACAGGTACTACTGACATGTCTCTGTAAGTATCAGGCAGATCCAGGACCCAATACTTCCCTCCTGCCATTGATTCTGACGAAGCAGAGCTGTTTGTAATTTTTTTTTTAAATATGAAATTTATTGTCAAATTGGTTTCCACACAACACCCAGTGCTCATCCCAACAGGTGCCCTCCTCAATACCCATCACCCACCCTCCCGTCCCTCCCACCCCTCATCAACCCTGTTTGTTCTCAGTTTCTAAGAGTCTCTTATGGTTTGGCTCCCTTCCTCTCTAACCTCTTTTTTTTTTTCTTCCCCTCCCCCTCGTAATTTCTATATATTACAGGTCAGCATGACCATTTCCTGTGTGTTCTGCATGGGTACATGGGAGTACTACAATAGCACACCTTGCATCTGTCTATGAACAGCAATGCTTACCCTGGTGCACACCCCCTGTGCTTCTATCTGAAAGTTTCCAGAGATGTAAAGGACCAACGAATGAAGCAAGAGAACTTTTCCAATGGGATCAGACAATAAGTGATGGGGTAAGAGCAGGGATCAGTAAACTACAGCCTGTATCTACATTTACAAATAAATTTTTATTGAAGCACAGCCATGCCCATTCTTTTATGTATTGTCTGTAACTGCTTTCACGCTAAAACAGCAGAGGTGAGTAACTACAACAGAGGCCATGTGGCCTGCAAAGCTGAAAATAACTGCTATCCCGCCCTTCACAGAACAAGTTTGTCAACCCCTGGGTTACAGGGAAAATATCTATTCACCACAATCACAGAGTGATGAGACAAATATATGTCTAAGACCTACGACCCTGACTTGGACCCCCTCTCCCTTGACTTACACTCTATTATTAAGTTTCTTCTGAAAAAGTCAGTGGGATTAGCCAGGCCCAGTGCACTTTGTCATCCAAAGGTGTGCTGGTTACTCCCTCTGTGGCTGTCCTCAAAAAGGATGCCCAGGAGTCCCACCCTAGATCCTAGACTCTTCTAGCACCACACCTGCTCCTGAGTTAAGTTTACCTCCTCCCAAGACTGTAAAGATTCCCTACATGCCACTGACTCCCAATCCACATCTCTGACCTCTCCTGAGCTTCAACCCCTTATATTTGCCTACTCCACATGGTGATCCCACATGGCCCTTAAATAAATCCAGAACAGAACTCACCATCTACCGCTTACAAGTCAGCATTTCCCTACCTTCCCTCTCAGTTACTGGCATCTTTATTCCCATCACCTGAGCTTCTGACTGGAGCCCCATTAAACTCTTTCTTCCTCACCTTACATACCCAAACCCGTTTATTTCACATTCTAACTACTATTTCTAATTGGCGAAGACAGGAGGAGAATCATGTATACGTATTCCAAAAACATTTCTCAGATAATTCTAAAAACATATCCCCGTCCTCCCTGAAAATCAAATTTTTCCTGAACTCATTCCACCTTTCGGCCCCACATTCACCTTCCTTATCTCTTACCCATTTCTTTTACTACCCCTATCTGATCACACTGTCTCCAGTCTCTTCCCTCTCTACCAATCAACCAATAAATCCAGCATCATCAAAACCTGTCCAAATTTAATCAAAATCTATCCTGTTTATTTCAATTCACACTCATGTCCTGCCAGCAGCAATACAACAGTACTCACGGCTGCCTGAGTAAGCCATGCCGTGTCTATGAAGCATCCATGCCTGGCAATGGATGAATTTCCTTGCTTACACCACACCCCTACCCTCAACTGTCACCCACCCCACACCAATTTAGCCAAGACTCAGCTCAAGCCAGCTTTCTCAAGTCCTCCCTCTCCATTGCTCCCTTCCCCTCACACTACCCTAATACCTACACATGTTATTAAGGGACTCCTTAAAGGAAAATCTGAATTATCCACACCACCAAACACACTGCTGTGTTCACAGTACCTACCCAAAAATCATCTCTGAATAAATTATTTTTGAATAAATAAATGAGTAGCAACTTTCTAAATGACTTCTCAGAGTTGGGAGAACAAGAAGGCATGAGGTCAGTAATCAGTAAAAGTTAAAATCCCTTCTCCCCCATCCCTTTCCTCAACCGGGCCATCTACCTGGTGCCTTTGTGATGGCCAGAGCTTCCTATACTCAATAAACATCTCCTCTCTTCTCCCCTTTCAATACTCCCACACATCAGCTACATCTTAGGAAGAAAACAATCTGATGGTTCCCATGAAAATGGAGATTCGGGTCCAATCAGTAGGAACAAAGAAATCGGCCTTCTATCCCACCTCTCTTGTTTTTGCCCCAAAACTGTACCGCAGAAATGCTCGCTTTATTTTTGCTAGCACAGATCCTTTCATTGAAGCCCCAGCCTAAGCCTGCCCTGAGGTTTGGGTAACAACTATGCAGGTGACATTAAGCAGATTTCTGTTCCCCAGGTTACTGGCAACCTGAACTCTCAGAGCCGCAAACACCAGAGGAATGCCTTGTATGGTCTGGAAAGGGCTAAAGGACCTGGGCTACCAGACACTGATGCATGAAGCTTCACCTTTCATAGTTCTTTGGGTTTCTGAAAATGATCAAACCTGAGAGGAACTTCAGGTCACAAAATGTTTCAAAAGAAAGCTATACTCACTTTCACCAAAATCATCCTGGTGGATCTTCTGTTCCATGATGGGCTCAAAGTCTTTTGTCATCATAATTAGGGTCTGTTGACCTTGGGTGGGCACAAACAAGAATGATTTTGTTTTCACATAACAAATGTGCTATTTCATAAGTATCTACAGCACTGGAAGCTACAGGGCTGGAGTGGAGGAGTTTAGAGTGAGAACAGGAAAGACACAATTCACTCAAAATATTTTGACTCTCATTTGAAGGAAAAAAACAACAAAACAGCTCTGCCTGCCTAGGTAAGTTACCTGGTGCTTATTCTCAACTGTTTATGAAAGCTAACATGAAAGTCCACCAGCCCTCCTCCACTAACTTCACACTTCACCAAGGTTATCTCTTCAAATACGTACCTCATCAGGGGTGCCAATTTACAGAAGCTCATCTGGAATGAACAGACTCAAAGGGGAAAAAAAGTAGTTTTCAAGAGCTTATGAAGAGGTCCTGAAAGAGCTAGAAGAGCAGTCTTTAGAATCTGTTTAATAACAATTCTTGCTCTTGGAATAGATTAAATATTGCTGACAATTTTACTGTGGACCTCAGAGTTTTTCCAAGTTTTAGGACTGTTTCTCATTTCCAAAAATTGAAACAGTTATAAGAAATAATTTTTTAAAACAATATACTAAGAGGTGAAATTTAAGTCAAAAAGAACAAATTCCCTCTAGATTATAACGATGCTATCACTGTTCAAAGAAATTTTCTGAATAAGTACCCCAAAACTTAAGCCTTTAAGGTATTATGCGTCCCGTTTTATAAAAGTCAGAGCGAGAGACCAGGGACAAGCTTACCTGTAGCAAGAAGCACCAGTTCTTGGTCAGGACTCCAACTCATGATGGAGATGCCACTGGCCACACTCCCCACACATTCCAGCTGCCATCAGTAGACAAAAGTGAGCTTTAGAAATACAGCTAACATATAGCTACAGTACAGCTACAGCCAGGCCAACAACTTTTTGTCAAGAAATACATAATGCAAAGACTCTCATTTGCAAAATACTTAAGTATTATGGCTCCTGATTTTTTCAACTTCTACACAAAACACGTGGCTTGAGGCTGCTGGAGATTTCCTCCTCACTGGACCCTTCCACTTACCTGGCATGTGCTGAGATTGCAGAGTATGACATCTCCGGAGGCTGTGGCCACACACACAGACTCCTGATCCAGCAAGTCCTGAATGCCAACAATGCAGCCACTTCCGTCCTCTGGAAGAAAGCCTTCCGCCACTAAAGAAATTTCATTTTTCACCTTTCACCAAAACAAACACATTAGCAAGTTAGGCCAATAGACTTTCAAGACCAATTCATAACATTTCCAAAAATAAATGACTTTTTGATGCTTCTTTTCTAATATAAAAGTTTTCAAAAAATTTTTTTCTAGATTAAAATCCAAACCTTCATTTGAGAAATATTACAACCCTACAATCTTTAACAACCAAAAAAATAGTTCGCGGGGATACCTGGCTGGCTCAGTCAGTGGAACATGTGACTCTTAAATCTCTGGGTTGCAGATTCAAGCCCCATGCTGGGGATGGAGACTGCTTAAAAATAAAACGAAAAAAAAAAAAAAAAGCTAGTTTATGGGACTTTTTGCCAAGCAAATACTAAACAAAAGCAAGAAGCCTGGTCTCAAAAAATGCCCAATAAAATATAAAGCTAGTAACTATGGTTTTCTAAAATTTCTATAGTATAGGGAAAAAGAACTAAGATTGTAATTACCTAAAATACATAAGTAGCAAAATATAGTTAAGGGAAGATATCAGAATCAACTCAAAGAGCTTTTAAATTTGCAATTTTCATTTGCATTCCCAGTTGTGATCCACTGTTATAAACAGTATTTACATGATAGACGGGGTAAAAAGTAGAGCACCCACACAAAATATAACGTCAGAGTTTTGCCAACTTACATTTGAAACACAAGTAGAGTTAAAGGCAGGTTACTATTCAAGTAATATCTAATATGACATCAATATAAGGCAATGGGAATATTCATTTAGGAGGATACAAATTCAGTAAGATTTAAAATGAGGATTATGGGGGAAGTAAGTTTGGAAAAAGTAACTTACTTCTCTTGTGACGGGGTCTATTTCTATCAGTCCATGGTCTGAGCCAATGAGCACTGTCCTCTTTTCAGTTCGGAGAGAAAAGCACTGAGGTTTCCCTGGAGCCTGAATATCCCTGAACTCCAGGGTCCGAAGTAATTTTAGATTTCTCATGATGAAGCAATTCCTGAAAGTACAAATATCTCTTGATGAAGAATTATTACTCTGAGAGAAAGGAACTGCTTAATAGTGACAAATGACACTCAAATTAAGCAAAATGATATAGGGGCAGGGACATGGTAGTTAGAATAACCAAGAAAAAAAGAAAAAGACCTAATCCGAACCCACAGAGGGTTGTGGTCGCAACCTCACCAACTCATTTTGTTTACCAATGGTCTACAAACGGAGGTTCTGAAATCTACTTTATGTTTTTACCCTTTGGGAGAGGCAAGATCCTCAACTTTAAAATTTTTCTTCAAAAAGATTTAACATCAGTTATTCCTCAGGAAAGTTGAAAAGATCAAAATAAATAAGAAAACATCTTATTTTTGCATATTTGAGTATCTTTATAACCTGACTGATTTATAAAATCAGGGGTGTCTGGGTGGCTCAGTTTGTTGAGCATCCAATCATGATCTCAAAGCTCATAGATTAAGCCCCATGTCAGGTTCTGCGATGACAGCGTGGAACTTGCTTGGGATTCTCTCCCTCTCTCCCTGCCTCTCCCCCCGTTGCACACTCTCTCTCTGTCTCAAAATAAATATTTAAAAAATAATAAAATAAAATCATATAAAAATCCATATACGTATCCTATCAGTTGAAGAAAATCTAGAATAAAATGGCTTTAATATTACCAGGTAAATTTCTTTGTAAACTAGTTTTCCATGTTCGTTTAAAACATAAATACTGATATTTTTTAATAAAAGTATATACTGTTCTCAGAGAGGAAAAAAAAGACACTACGATATTACGGCACTCACAATGACCAATAAATACTGAGGAGCTTGGTGACTTGATATAACTACTTCACATAATTTGGCTTTCCTGGCCTGGTTTTTATCAGTGCAATAGAAAAGGTGAAAAAAGTATGATAAATAGGAAACCTACTTTGGTCTGGCAAAATCAGACCTGCTTAAATATATAACATTAGCTAAGAGAAAAAAACAAATGAATTTTAACATACTGGATATTTATATTCAGATACCTTTAAAGTTTATACAGTTTATAACTGGAAGTCTCTAATTTATGTTAGGGGTGGCAACATACAGACCACAACGGCCTTATTATCACCTTAATTTTATTATCACCTTAATCCAAGATGAATTCTCTCATGTTGCATTTCATACATACGACAATGCAAGAATAAAGACGAGTGCATCTTCATACTACTACAGCACATAATGGTAAGCGTAATATGAAAGTACAACATGTAATGTGGCTTAAGAGGAAGGCAAGACCATACATCACATGGTGGGAGTGAGGAAGAAAATCAAAGCCAACAATGGTTTTGTAAGCTTTGGTGACATTTATATTCAAGAGCTTCTCGAAATTATTTGAACCGATATTACATCATGTAGGTTTTTAATTTAGATCTAATTCTAGATAGAAAGCTTGGTTTTTCAAGAAATTTAAAAATTACATATCTTTATCTTTAAACATCATACAGATGACCACTGACACAGATCTGAAAGGATGGCTAGATGTGAGATGAGAGAATGCCTGGCTACAGAGGGGTAAGCGAGTGATAGAGAAGGAAGAAAAGAGAACAGATGGGCAAAGGTGTCCAATGTAGAGTCTCCAGTGTGTCTTTGATGCCAGTTTATCTAATAATCATGCTGTTACTGTCGCTATTATCAGATCATCAAATGTCTTCCTATGCCTCCTGTGAACTTGGCCTCTATTAACCAAAAACCTGTATATCCCTGGGGTCGAGAGACCCCAGGATAAGAATATGGAGGATCGAGACGGAAAGAGCGGAAGACTTTTTCCTGTTATCTTGCTACACCAGTCACTGTCGTCCCAGCAATGGGCCTCCATCCTTGAGGGGCCCTTGGTCCCAGTCCCTGGCACTCCCAGCACCAACCTCATCAGCCCCACTCCAAACGACACTAGCACTAACCCGGCAGTCTCTCTCCAGACACTGAAATCCCGAACACAGGACTCTTCTGAATTTCAGAGTCATCAACACCTGAAGTCAGAGTCCAGTTTTACGATGCCTCTCCTCCAAGATTAGGTCATGATAACTCCATCTTCCCTTGTTTTGAACCTAAGCCCTAAGCTAAGTGTTACAGCTACTTTCATCAGTTCACGTTTTATGTTACCTCACTGCTTTCTTTTGCTTCTTATTCCTCAAATAGCTACTTAACCAATTCTTCATGCTAAATTCAGTTGGAATATTGTGTGGTTTCTACTTTCCTGATTGGACCCTGCGTGACAAACATAGCAAACAACTGGAGTTCTCAAGTCACAGAGCTTCCAAAATCACTGACAAAGGTGAACTATTAATTTACCTCGCACCAACCCAACCCTTCTAAGCTCAAAAAACTTCTTTAACTTTTCACACCTATCATCCTATCCCCTTATCTTCTCAGAAGCATCCCCTACTCCTTTTCAAGGCTAGGGAAATAGCAGCCTCCACACTTCCCTGGGACCTCAACTTATTAGTACCCTTTCTTTTACATCTGCAACATCCAGCTCCTCAATGATGAAACCTTTCCCAGTCCTTAAGTGTGCTAAAGATCTCTTCATACCACAGATCAATCCTGTATCCTCTATGAAATTTCTGGCAACTCCTCCAGTCTTTCGCCTCTTGGCTAATTATCGTGCCCATGACTACAAGTACCAGGCAGCTCACTAATGTGCTGACTAGATCTAAATGTCTAGCCCTGACCGTCCCCAAAGTGAACAACGAACCCACATTTTCAACCTTCTGATATTATCACCAAGATGTCTCGCAAGCACATCAAATACAACCTGTAAATCGAAGTACTGCTATTATCCTATTCAAGTCAGTTCCTCCTGCTTGAGGACATGGCATTTCTGTTCTCTCTGTCCCCCAAGATGAAAACGGTCTCTCCTTCGTTTTTGCTCATATTTCATATTAAACTATTCACTGGTTAGCTCTGTTGCTGTCAATACAGTTTCAATTCTTTGCACAGTATCTAATTAATCCCATGACCCGGTGTGTGGCCTACACAAACACCTACTAAGCTCTTGGTAAGTGCTAGGATCTGAAGACAAGAGAGGACTCTGTCACTGCCTACAAAGAGGTCACAGTTTAAAGAGAGAGAGGACCACATAATATACCACATTAGGTCGAGAAGCGCAGGGGGCACCTCCACGAAAAAAGATGCCAGAAGCAGCGCGCAACACAAACCCAATTCACTAACAGTCGCACATTAATTGATTCGCTTTAGTTGGTGCATTAATTGTTCAGCGATATTGTCCCCTCCTGCAAGGAATCCGGAGGCTGGTCAATGTGCCGACCGGGGAGCAACACGTCCTCCCCAGCAAGCCGCTTGCCGCAGACCCCGGATGGCGCTGATGGCAAGTCTCCAAAAAGAGAATTTAAAGGCAACGGTTATCACGCCATACTCCACTCCCGGGTTTCCTGCAGCAGGGAGAGTTTGCACGCTCCGGGGTCATCTTCATCAGGACATCCCTTGAGGACACGCCAGGTTCCGTGCCCGCCCATGCCCCGGAGTGAGTCGTTCGAATGCTCACCTGCGCCGCGCTGCGAGGATCCGCAAACAGCGGTGCTCTGCCCTCGCCTCCTCAGCCACGCGTAGCCTGCCCTTCCGGAACCCGCCCGGGGCTGCACACACGCCCCTCTCGGTCCGCGGCTCTCCAGCTTTCGGGACGCGAATTGGGCCCCCGGGCCGCTGGACCCCCGGGAGGAGTGGCTGGAGAGGGGTCGAAAGGACAACCCGTAAGACTACAAAGAGCGTGCGAAGCAGACGGGACACACCAACAGCGGCGCGGGAGTGACGTCACGAGGAGGCGGAGGCGTGGCCGGCCTTCTCCGTAGCCCCGGCAAGGTAGGGTGGGGAGCTGTGCCTCCCCTCCGCCTCTGTCCCTCTGCCCTCCCGCCCACACTACTATTTTCGGTCCCCGATTTGACGTCTGACTTCGAAGCACCGTACTGAGAAGCTTCGGTGGCGGAATCTGCCGGGCCAGGAGAGCAGCACGCGTGCGCACGCCGTGGCCCGCGCGCCGGAAGTACGTCCTCGCTTCGGGCGTACAAAGAGGAAGTGCTCGGTCCCGGAAGGCGGGGGTAGTGGCGACCGTGGTCGCCATGGCTACCGAGCCCGGGGCAGAGGGACCCGCAGTGCCTTCGCTCGTGGATCGTTACTTCACTCGTTGGTACAAAGCCGGTAAGAGGGGAATGATGTAGGTCTCTGTTCGGCCGCATTGGCCTGATGTTGTAGGGACGGTGGTGACAGATCATAAGCCACGGGCGCGCGCCCCGGTGCTTCCTCGCCACGTCTGGAGGAACTGGAACTCTCTGTTCCCTTCTAAACGGAAGGAATGGCAATTGCAGACTCAGGGGCCTGAAATACAGCCGGGCGCACTCTGGGGCTGGCGATGTAGTGCGAGTTCAAGGGTGGGTCGCTTGCGATAAGATACTAGTCTAAGGTGAGATCCCCACCAAGGAAGGGAGGGGCTGGAAAAGCTTCGAGGGGCTCAATCCTATAGCAGTGACCATACACACAATGATTTAAATGAGGTCGAAAACTATAATAGAGGCAGGGATGGAGAGAAGAGGTGGGTTCGAATAGAGGCATTTGGAAAGCAGAATCTAACAGTTTTACTAAAAGTTGCCAGTACCATACACGTGTCAGTTGGAAGTCGGTATCGTGTTGTACTGCTTTGTGTACGCAGTACATTATCAGTGGTGGGAGCATCGTTGAGGACTCTTCTCTAGGCCCTACTTGCTCCCTTTCATTCAGGGATAATAGGTGTACTCATTTTTTAAATATTGTGGTATATAATTTTGTAGCCAAACTGAGGTGTTTCCCAGAATCTGAGACTTTCAGAGCTAACATCAAGACCGTCTTGGGTAAATCAGAAAGAGTTGGTCACTCTAAAATTGACTAACAAAACATGTACTACTGTATTATATAAAGAATGCATTGCTGATTGGCACTTTTTCTAATAGAAATAATGAGTGTACTCATTTTAAATATCCATCTATCTATCTATATATAAATGTTTATTTTTGAGTGAGTGAGAGAGAATGAGTGGGGGAGGGCCAGAGAGGGAGGGAGACACAATCCGAAGCAGGCTCCAGGCTCTGAGCTGTCAGCACAGAGGACATGTAGGGCTCAAACCCACAGACCGTGATATCATGAGTTGAGCCAAAGTCTGATGCTTAACCAACTAAGTCACTCAGGCATCCCTGAGTGTACTCATTTTCAAGTGAGGATGGAGCAAAATGGAGCAAAGAGTTAGCAAGCACTTTAATATATTTTTTTCAATATATGAAATTTATTGTCAGATTGGTTTCCATCACAATCACTTTAATATTGAATGAATGATTCTTTCTGGGCCAGGGCCCTTTAAGTACTTTACAGGAAGGCTTTATGTATATCTTTTTGGGTAATAAAGGGATACCAAGGATCAGTATGTGTTCAATCTTCAGAATTACCTGTACAAACCAAAGAAAGTACCACACAGTGGGAGTAAATGCCGACCCACCAATCAACAGAGTCATTCATTCTTCTAGATGTCAAAGGCAAACCCTGTGAGGACCACTGTATACTACAGCACTCCAACCGGTAAGCAAATTGGGAATTTTAAATTATAAAAAGTTTCTGGTATTGTAGCCTGGTATGGTCTTGGATTGAACAAATGGTCATTAAATGATTATCTAACACTATGTTGAAATGGCATTTATTATAAGAGCTGGGCTGACAAGAATGAGCCTTTCAGTGTCTACTCCAAACAAACTTGATTAACCAAACATCCAAATGGAGGACCCTCATGGAGAGGGCATGCCTTCCTTCTCATCAACCTCAATGCTACCTAATGACTTCTAATGCTCTTCTTTTTTCTGGGAAGGAAATTCAGTCTCACTTATTCCCCCCCCCCTTTTTTTTTAAAATTTTTTTAATATTTATTTATTTTTGAGACAGGGAGACAGAACGTGAGTGGGGGAGGGGCAGAGAGAGAGAGGGAGACACAGAATCTAAAACAGGCTCCAAGCTCTGAGCTGTCAGCACAGAGCCCAATGCGGGGCTTGAACCCACAAACCATGAGATCATGACCTGAGCCGAAGTCGGACGTTTAACCAACTGAGCCAGCCAGGTGCCCCCTCACTTCTCCTCTTTTATTATTGCCTTCCCGTCTTAGTTAAGTTCCAGCAGTAGCCAGAGGAAAATGGGGGAAAACAATAGCGTGAGTAGGAGTACTGTGTCGTATGAGGAAGAATTCTTCCAAACAATAACACAGCACCACATTTTTGCTCCTTACAGAATATGTGTCATCACATTGGCAGAATCTCATCCAGTTCTTCAAAGTGGAAAAACAATCAAAAGCATTTCCTATCAAATCAGCACCAACTGTAGTAGACTTCAGAACAAGGTCTCTGGGAAATTTAAGCGGGTACGTTCCTGTAATTGTCCACTTAAATCTTCAATGTCATAGTAGTGACAGATCCAGTCAGTCTTAGAATCCAGGGATATGTGCTCAGCATACTTCCCTGACAGTTTGATGTGCTAATTTTAAGAATACCTTAACCTTAAAGAAATTCTTAGACCAAAAAATGAGGTATTTCAGGAGGAAAAGGATTTGTCATATTTTCGGTTTTGTGCCACCATTCCTGTCACTCCCAGGGTGGAGGATGGAGAAGGCGAACCTTTGAAAGGACAACTTTAATACCAATATAACAAGATATTTTTGTCTCATCTAGTTTTATGAAGCCAGCATCTTGAGTTGTCTAAAACTTAGGTGACCAACTCTTTAACATGTATTTTCAAATATAAATTTAAAAATATCCTGAGATAGTGGGGAAAAAAGTCTGAAAAAAAAAAATAACAGTATTTGCTCCTCACCATTTTCCATTCTTTCATCTTTGCCAATTTGATACAGATCCAGTCACCTTAGCACCTTGTAGCACCACACAGTGCTCAGTTGTAATGTTCTCTCTACCCTCTACAACTCTAGGCAGGGTGGACACATTTTATTAAAAGAGAGCATCACACCAAGGACAATTCAGTAACATACTGAAGTACCCTGACATAGCTACAGGATAGGAAAGTTTCAGTGGATGATTTAGCTCCTTCATTTTCTGACTTGATACTAAGAGTTTCTGCTAATTAACCTCATCGTTCTAGGAGACCCTGTCTATACTCCCCTTTGTAGGCCTGAAATTCCCTAATAACATACCTTACAAGTATTAGTTTTTCCTTGCTCATGAAGCACATGGACTTAGAAAAGCACGAACCTTTCTTAAAAAATAAAGTCTGCAAATTATAAGTATAACAGCTAGTGCTTGTGAGGTTCCTATGATAAATCTTTGTCCAAAATAGTAACACTATTGTTACTGTTGAAGAATAGAGAAGTACCTAAATGTGGAACCCACTACAGATAAGATGTGATTGAATCTCAGCACTGCCAATCATTGATTCTCCCAAGGGAGGTGATACAAAAGGGGTCAAAACATTTCTGCTCTTTTAATACAGACCCAGTGATGGACACACCCTCAGGGACAAATCCTCAGCCCTCCTCAGGAAAAGTGAGGAGCCACACTGACTAGTATTTTGAAATGAAATACCCACGTGTGGAGGACTAAAGCCAGTTGTGGTAGCATCTGTGTGCTATCTAATGTTTTGAGTGGTAGAGAGGTCATGGAGAATAGCATCTTGACCTCAAATACCCATGTTCACTGTAGGAAAAATTTCTGGGAAAATGAGCAACATGTGAGACATGCATGCAGGGGTTCCCCGTGAGCTTCCTTGTAGATATTTGTCAGAACCTCCCCCAGACACACTCATATAGTGGAGTACATGAAACAACAGCCATGCCTTAACCTTCCAACAGATGAATGTCAAAACGCAGTATTCTGGGTTATAGGATAATGGGCAAACTATTCTTATTTGCTATTTAAAACTTTTTTATTTTTCTAAACTTTCCTCAAAGTGAATTCTTTTTAATTAGAAAAATATAACTGCTTCAAGTAGTGTTAGTAATTAACCCTAATAAAGAAGTTCCTTTATCTAGTAAGTTCTAATATAAAAAATAAGTTAGGTCTTAATGAAAGTAACTTTGTTTAATATTACTGTCATACTCTGTCATGTTGAATTTTACATTATTGCTCATTGATGGATTTTCTTACACTTTTGAAATCTTTATGTGGCCACGTGTAACTTTCTCATTTACAGTTGATAAAATACATTTTTTTTAAGTTTTTTTTTTTCTTTTGTTAATTTACATCCAAGTTAGTTAGCATATAGTGCAACAATGATTTCAGGGGTAGATTCCTTAATGCCCCTTACCCATTTAGCCCATCCCCCCCCTTCCACAAACCCTCCAGTAACCCTCTGTTTGTTCTCCATATTTAAGAGTCTCTTATGTTTTGTCCATTCTGTGTTTTTATATTATTTTTGTTTCCCTTCCCTTATGTTCATTTGTTTTGTATCTTAAATTCCTCATTCCAGTCATATGATATTTGTCTTTCTCTAATTTCGCTTAGCATAATATCCTCTAGTTCCATCCAAGTAGTTGCAAATGGCGAGATTCCATTCTTTTTGATTGCCGAGTAATACTCCATTGTGTGTGTATGTGTGTATATATATATATATATATACACACATACACACACATCTTCTTTATCCATTCATCCAGCGATGGACATTTGGGCTCTTTCCATATTTTGGCTAATGTTGATAGTCATGTGTCCCTTCGAAACAACATGTGTTGATACCGCATGTGTCTCTTCGAAACAGCACACCTGTATCCCCTGGATAAATGCCTAGCAGTGCAATTGCTGGGTCGTAGGGTAGTTCTATTTTTAGTTTTGTGAGGAACCTCCATACTGTTAAAGTTGATAAAATATATTCTTAATCTTTAAAGTACGCTTTACCTCAGGTGTCTTAGTCTGCTCTTTCCCCTAGAGCCTACGATTATAGCTGCCCTATAGTAGGCACTTACATAAATGTTTGAATAAATGAATATTTTTTCTGTACTAAAGTCATTTTTATTTAAAACACTAGCTCCAGGAATATATTCTAACACTGAGGGCTGCCTCTCAAAGTAAAGTGAACACATACACTACTTAATAACTTCTTCCCTTTTATTATCAGGGGGCACAGTTTCTAACAGAGCTTGCACCTCTGTGTAAGATTTACTGCTCAGATGGAGAAGAATACACCATATCTAGGTGAGTTACTTTTTAACCACAGTTTAGAAGAAACAAGGGAGGTAATGTTGTTCTTCAAAACAGTTTTTTTTTTTAAATAGCTGTGTCAGAGGACGGTTGATGGAAGTAAATGAAAACATTCTCCATAAGCCATCTATTCTACAAGAGAAGGTAAAGTGGGGAGAAAAAAGTATGATCCCATCCACGTACTTTTTACCTGATTTTACACATCTGACAGTACTAAATCTTCTATTTCCTGTCTAGCCATCCACTGAAGGCTACATTGCAGTTGTGCTGCCCAAATTTGAAGAAAGTAAGAGCATAACAGATGGGTTACTGACACAAAAACAGTATGAAGAAGTCGTGGTGAGGCGCATCACTGCCACGACAGCCACATCATGAGGACCACAAGGGAGTAACACACAGCACGGCATGCGCACACTTCCCTGGCCTGAGCGATCAGAGCTCTCAAGACCCAGCACGTGTGAAGCATGCTTCACACCCAGCCATCCGCAGACACGTCTCATCTTAAAACTTAACCTACTTTCCTGTCTTTGTCTTGCATAACAAGCCTCAGTTCCTGTTTGGTCCTCTGCCCTGCCCATGTACTCACTCAATTCTCCTTTTGCTTTTACGTAACAATCGTCAAGCAAGGGATGTTTTTTTTGGTTTTCTTTTTATTGGATTAAAAACAAACAAAAGCACTTTGAGGAAAATTTGGACAAGACACCTATGTTTTAAGTAGCAAAGTAAAAATAATTTACCCATCATGCTGTAACCCGTTGGTG
Organism: Herpailurus yagouaroundi; assembly: GCF_014898765.1. Taxonomy (NCBI): domain Eukaryota; kingdom Metazoa; phylum Chordata; class Mammalia; order Carnivora; family Felidae; genus Herpailurus; species Herpailurus yagouaroundi. The sequence goes on from NW_024412401.1 coordinate 33,321,137, forward strand.
AATACTACATTTTGACACACTTCTGTTTGAAATGTTATGGCATGATCATTGTTTTTGCCTCAATTTTCCCTCAGTTTGAAGTTAAAAAAAACAATTGGGCCTTTTTACTGAATCTTTGTCTGACGGACGCTACCAAAAATGCTAGTGCCGCCCCTTCAGCCCCAGCTCTTCTCCCTCTAGGTTATAGGGGAGAGGCAGGGTGTAGACTATACCCCCTCTGCCCCTTACACCTCTGGGGTGGCCTTCCTCTCTGCAGCCAAATCGAATGGAACACTGTGGCTTTCCTAAATGACGGAATCAGGAAGAGGCTCTCCTAGCGGGGAAGTGCGCGGATACAGTGTTGTAGTCGCTCAGTCTCACGCTCTAGCTACAGGGTAGCCGGCCAAGAGGTTGCTGTAATCCCAACACACATGCCTTTGCATGGAACAAAAACTTTCACATCATCTAAACTAAAAACAAAACTGAATAATGGCTTAAGATTGTGTCTTTATTTACACTAAATTTCAAATAAAAGGGCTTCTTAAATTGTAATTTTTTCTTCAGCGCTGCAATATGTATACATTTAAAGATCTCTGTAAATAAAACAGAAGATTTAATTTAATACAGAAGAAATCACCTTACTTGTGAACTCCTTTGCATGCTCAGGTTTCTCTTCAGATCGCATAAATCTTTCGCCTTTTACTTGTGAATTCCTTTGGTTTGGGATCCTCATGCTGTTGAAGTCATGAGTCATCCCTTCCTCACCCCACCTGAACTTAGCAGAATATTCTCACTTCAGGAACATAAAAGTATTCTGTAAATCTACAAGTTATTTTTGACTCACAAGAAAAACTTCTTGAGTGCCAGCATGACTATCCCCTAAATATACACACCAGACACAATATAGGTAGTAACTCTACAAACACCTACATCAGTGGTGCCGTGAGCTGAAAATCTAAGCACAAACGAGCAGATCCCCATTTTGAGTAGCTGAAGACACCATAAAACAAAGATACTAAAGACAGTAAATAGTAATTGTGTGTGTGTGTGTGTGTATACACACTGTGTGTATGTATGTAATATACACATATGTATTTTACATATAACATTACCTCACACTGTTCTCCCATTACTTCCCTTGTAGTTTTCAAGAATATTTTGGTTTCAGGGCATAAAAACCATGCTTGATAATTTTATACGGGGCACTGACCAAGCTGAATGTATCCCATTTTCTCCTGAAGGCTTACAGTAAGTTTAGTTTCCTTCGATAAAATAGTGACTAGCTAATTGGTAGCACTGCGGTTCTTCAGGATCTTGTCAATATTGATTGTGATGGATGACCCAGATAACGATCATCAGACAAGCTTATATAACTACCACCATTTGGCAACTGACATGTCCTATCAGATTTCAAAATGAATTTCAAAGCACTGGGATATAAGCACTATCAAAAGAGTTCAAAACGAAGTTTACCGTAAGGACAGAACATATAAACCAGATCCTTCAATCAAAACCCCACACCAAACAAAAACAAGAAAAGTTTTAAACCCTAAAATTAAAAAGATGTAAGATGTTTGTTTGTTTTATAATGAACATTCCAAAGGCACATATACAAAATGAACGATTATTCAGAATTTATTTTAAAACCTCTCGGTTCCATTACTCTCATGTTTTCCATTCCATCAGCACAGAAAAGGATAGTTCAAAGACTATTTTTTTATACCAGTAAGATAGGCTTAGGATCCCAGCTAATATTGAAGCAGACTGGCCAGCTATGGTGGAAGGAGAAGTGAGAGCCATCTCCTAGTGAGCTCCTATAGGATTCCGTGGAGTGAGCTCCATGACCCTGCGTTTGGGAATGAGGGAGGGACACATGCAGCCCAAGAGACACCTGTGCTATGAAATGCGTGTTAAGAGAACAAATGTGTGCTCGTAGCATGGATGATCTGTGACAGGACAGCAAAGAGGCCAGTCACAATTGGTGCACAGAGCAATTGAAGAATCTACAGACTTAAGGAAACCCCTGCGTTCACCCAGTCGACTATATTTCTGCTGAAAATTAGTGTTCTACATGGTAAGCTTAAATAAAAAGAGAAAAGAGGAGATTAAGGTATTTTAGGCCAAAGGTGAGCACATATTCAAAGTAGCTTCTTTGGATTAAACTGTCATTAAGACAGTTGGGATATTTGGTTTGACTTTCAAGAATGTTGTTAGTGACAATGTGCCATTTTAAATTCACACCACAATTAGGAATCTAGAAACTACCATGGCATTTATTAGTTGTCGAAAAGCTTCACAATCACTTTCAAGATCAGAAAATAAAGCAAGATTTCATTACTGCTTTCTTTATAAAATTGTTGAATTTCTGAAAATATAAAGGATCATTTGCTTTTTTAAAATATCAGCTTTGCCACATGCAGTTCCAGAGATCTGCTCCCAAAAGCTTCTCAAGTTTTACCATCCATGGAGTCTTTATTGGTAACCGAGACCCATCTGTTGTTTTCCATCTGAAGCTGGAAAGAGTGAAGGCAATTAGTTTCTCCTTTGCTTTTACAATAAAAATTACAAAATTAAATAGTAACTATTTCTTTTGCATTTTCCTTGAAACTGTTTTAAGATGTGATTTTCAGACAGAAAAAAATATCTTACCTTCTTCAGCAGTTTATAGCAAAGCGAGAGAAGTTGGACCAAAATAGCCATCATGGATCTTGTCTTCGTAATACACTTATCAACCTATAATGACAACAGCCAAGCAAATCAGCTTCTAGAAGGAGTACTTCAGAAGACTGTGTCACTGATTTAGTTTTAAACTGATAACATTTCATTATTATGGAAATCTAAAGGATCTTAAAAGTCATAAGGATTAGGGCACAGGAGCTGACCTGACGCCCCAGAATACAAGTGCAGGACTGCCATCAGGACTCATGCCTATTTCATGGAGCCCTAAGGAAGAGTGGATGGAAAACCAACCAGTTCTATTTCGAGTTGTTTAGGTGCTTTTTAAAACACTCCAAATAGTGGCAGTGAACCCCCTACTTTGTAACTTCTGGCACTCTTAAGCCTGGCACTTTAAGGCAGAGGCTTAAATTCCCAAGACAAACAACAGGAGCCCCTACTCTGAGGAATTTTGGCCCTGGTTAGACATGTGATGACATCAGGATTTAAGGGTAGCTGCTCAGTGTTGTGGAATTAATTATGTCCAAAAAGCTAATTTAGTGAACCTAGTGCTCCCCGGAGTCTGTTATAACTACAGATGATAAATGATTCTTAGAATCAAAGCCTGAAAAATGGAAGTAAACTGCCCTTCTGTGGGTAATAACACTCTTTGAAAAATGGGCTAGAAGCAAACCTGGTTAAGTGTGAAAGTTTCTCAAGCGTCTCCCTGAATAACCCACTCTGCCTTTTACCTTTAGAAACACTTGATTTTGCAAAGGTGTCTTAGTTATTGTCTGGAGCTGGTGGCATAAAGGACTTAGTTTGTTTATTTCCAGGAGAAGCAAAAGCTTGTCATCATCTTTCAGCTGAAAAATAATTCAGGAAGTTATAGTAACTTCAATAAAAATCATCATCTTTTAAACCCTAAATACCCTTATACCTTAATAATATACCCCCACAGTGGGTATTCACATCACCACTATCACCAAGCAGGCAGATCTGTTGCATTACCTGTTTTGAGAAAACTTGCACGTTTGAAGCAAGCTTTAAGCCCTCTTCAGCAAAAACCTAGTGGAAAGAAAAAGTATCACTACTTAGATGTATATCTTATGGATAGTTCATAAGAAATATACTCACGGCTAATTGTCATATCTGTCATGGAACTCCTAAAGTTTTTCTTCTACCCAGGAAACACAAGTGTTCAACTGTATTCAGAAGATTTCCCAGACCTGATGCAGAATCAATCCCTGGAGACTCTCCTCTACACCTGGAAACCTCCAGTTGCTCTGGAGGGCCATACAGACACATGACACTTAACCATACAAATTATGTCCAGGCTCCCAGAAGGATCTGGAGCTCATCTTATAATACCCCAACTATAAAAAGGTGATGAATTGTAGAACATGAGATCAAAAGGGTTAGGACTTTCCTACTTCCAGCTAAGCAAGATAAAATTTGTCACCTGTACACATTCCTTAACCAGCCATTTGAGAGGACCGGTTCAGATCGGTTCTTGAGTATTCACCATGCATTTTATAGTTTAATGAGTTGAACAGGATGATGGCCAAGAATAGTGAAAAATAAGGTTGGACAGATAAGATTAGGAATATTTAGGATGATTATTTTTAAATGGTAACAGAATGTTTCAGAGTAAGAGACACCAGGGGAGAAAAGGGTGGGAGACTTAGCTTTAGGTGGCAGCAGATGAGAACAGGGCAAATGTGAGGGTGGTTTGTGAAGAAAAGTAACAAGCCTTAGTAATGAATTAGATAAAGAACATAAAGAGAAGGCAATACTTTCAGGGTTAGCCTTAACCCTTTATCCAACAGCCTTAGCACCTTGCTATCATTGGATGAACTGATCTCAAGGTCAAAAATCCTTCACTCCCTTCCTTATCCTTTAAAAGGGAAACCAGTGAGTTTTATACCTAGATCCTAACCAAACAGAATGACTCACTTACCCATACATTCCTCATTATCCCACATTACCACTTTCTGTTTACATCTCTTGCCTTCTGGCCCACAAACCTCTCGGGAGCAAGATCCATGTCTGTCTCCTGGAGTATCGTGGTTTTACAACCAACTTAAAGCCGATGACTTTCAAATCTCTCTCTCCATTCTTAAACGATCCTGACACCAGTCTTTTATATACTACTTGAACAAAACAGAATGCTTGATTTCCAACCTCTAAATCTGGTTTTCTCCCTCAGTGTTCCCTAGCTAAGTAAATGGCAATACAATTTACCGTTAGTCAAACCCAAAACCTTTAAAACCAAAGTCAGATCCTGCCACTCAGGATCAAAACCCTCAATGAGTTTTCCATCATACTTGGAAAATAAAAGTTAAAGTTCTTCCAGTGGCTACAGAGATGCCATACTTTACCACTTTCCTTCTGGCTCATTCCATTGCATCCACACTTGCCTCCTTATTGTTCTTCAGATCCCTCCAGCCTGCCTCAACATCTCAAGGCCTTTGCACTTGCTCTGTTTGCCTGAAATATTCTATCCCCAGATAACCACCCTGCTCACTCTCTCACTTCATTAATTACTCAAATGTTACCCCCTTAGAGGTCTTTTCTTGTCACCCTCCTATCACCTCTTTTTATCTTTTATAATTTTATCTCTAAATCCTTATATATGGACATTGTGTACTTAACTCTCTACTGTCTACCTCCTCCTACTAGCATGTATGCTGCAGGGCAGAGGGCAGCAGTGGCTTTGTTTTGTTCTCTTTTCTCCAAACAGCACTTACCCCCAGGATCTGACACACAGTACAAGTTCAATAAATATTTGATGAACATTTCACGTCCACCAGTTAGTAGTCAATTCAGTAGACATTGGTTTAATGAATAAGCTCACACAGGAAGAAGGTGACAAGTAGATCTTTTGCAGTGAAATATCCCTTGTGGTACGGTAGGACTTCGAATGGATATGAGCCAAACTGAACAGAATGAATCCAGAATTTATTAAAACTGTTTTAAGGGGAATAGCTCCTTTATAGTTGACTTCACAAAAAATACATACAAGAAATGTTACAAGAAATGTTCTCTATGAGTCTTCCGACTCTGATGATGATCACCCTCCCAAGGTGAAATCCCTTTCCTGACGGGGCTCAGGTGGCAGCACACGGGAATACCAAAGGAAACCATCAAAGGTGATAGAAACTGCACATTTCAAATGCAAGAACGCCCTTCGTTCCAGAAAAGCAAACAAACTAATGTGAGAGTTAGGGAAAGTAATCTAGCAACCCACTTGCCGATCTAAAGCCTCTACGTGAAGGAGGGGAATTTGAGATGGGCCTATGTGGACTTCCACAGATACACAGAGGCACAAGGGTGGGTGCGAGAATGTCTGTCTCTTCCTGAATGCCTTAACTCAGCAGGGATGTGAAAGGGAAGAAGGAAAACTGTACCAAGCACTCTCTGTCTCAAGCATATGACAAATGCTTTTTCATGTGTTGTTCTCATGCAATCAATATAATTCATCCAATCCATTAATGAAGAGGCCAAAATGCCATTCAGGAAAGCGTGCAGGATATGCATCTGCTAACAAGATACTTTCACCTCCTTAGGAAAACCTAGAATTACTGTTATTGCACATACTGTCAGCAAAGCCCATTCTGCTATATCCCGATAATATTTGACTTTTACTCAACAAGATAACCAAAAACGCTCCACAAAATGCTATTGCAAGCCCTCTACTTTTTCACTTTTCTCTACACATGTGTGTGCACAGGTAAACATACAAACGTGACATGGTAAATCATTTAGAAAACCCAGTTATTACCCACTTTTAGCCCAGAATTAAATTAGTAGCATAAAATGGAAATAAAACATACCTCTAGTTGATGAATTAAATCCTGGGAAGTTTTCAGTGGCCCCTCTCCTCTGAAATAAAATGAATTATCAAGGAGGTCTAAGAAAAAGTTACTGCCTGAAATTTGGTTATATAATATAAAACTTTTAGAGCATTTTGAGTATTAATAGATCCTAAATTTTGAAGAAGAATATTGAACAGACTAATAATACTGTGACTTTATTCTTAAACAACTTTAATATTTAACTATTACTTCTTAGGGCACTTTAAAAATTTTCAGTGAACTTTATATATGTTAATTTTATAGTGTAAAGGAACTTAACACTGACAAGTAATATTTAAATTTTATTTTTCCTTTTTAACCTTTTTCATTTTGCTTCATAAATTAAATACATGAGATATGACAACATGTCTTAACCAAAAGGCCTTTGTTACATAATGGAAAGAGGATCAGACCAAAACTCAAAAAATTCTCATTTTTAATTCTAAAACTTTGATAAGGCATGTCATTTAAGTTTCAATGCTGAGTATATAAAATAGTCATAATAATATTTGTGCTACCACTCTCATCAGAATAGGGAACATCAGATTGAAAACTACCAAGAAACAAGACCTCTACAAATGAAAAGCAAATCACAGCAAAGTGAACAACAGAATGCATTAAGAAGAGCAGTAGACTGGCATGAATCATAAGAAATCTATTAACCAATTCTACCCTTAACATCTGTAAGATGGTGAACAAATTATTCCTGTTCTCTGATAAATTGTTGTGCTGATCAAATGAAATTATGAAGCAGAAACCACTTAAAAACCTATAAGGCACTTGTAAGTTTGAAATTTTTTTAAACTATAAGGTACCAAAAAATCTTAAATATATAAATTATCAAGAAAGAGGGGTGCCTGGCTGACTGAGTTGGTAGAGTATGCAACTCTCGATCTTGGGATTGTAAATTCGAGCCCCATATTGAGTGTAGAGATTACTTAAAAATAAAACCTTTAAAATCATCAAGAAATATGAATAATCATCTATAAATTACTAAGAAATTCTGTAAATTGTTAAGATAGCAATAGCCTGAGGAAAAGCTATAAAACTACCCAGGAAAACTATAAAACTGGATCCTGTGAAGGCTAAACAAGCAACTACATGAGGTCGGTAAACCACAGGTATTAAGGGAAAACAAAACAAAACCAAAATTTGTTGGGGAAAAACAGATACACTGAGTGTGTGGGCAGAAAGCAAAGCCAGTATGAGATATGACCACAGATAAATCACCAAGATGTGTCAAATGGCACCAGGTGTCACCCCTTATGGAAAACCCATTTTTTCCCTGAACTCAGCATTCCTGTGCATTCACTACATCTAGTAACAAGTTCCATTCCACAGAGCTTTAGTGATCCCCACCCCTCATAATGCAGCCACTCATGCTTCCCTCTCTCTATGGGATGCATGTCATACACTATCCTGACTCTGAAACAAAAAATGCTGACCATATCATCCTGAAATATCCTGAAACAAGAAACAAGAACTAAAAGAGACAGTTAAAAACTTAACAAAGGAGCCACCTGAGTGGCTCAGTCGGTTGAGCATCCGACTCTTTTAATTTTGGCTCAGGTCATAATCTCATGGTCGCGAGACTGAGCTCCACATCTGGCCCTGTGCTGAGCGTGAAGCCTGCCTAAAATTTTCTCCCTCTCTCTCCCTCTGTCCCTCCCTAGCTTACAAGCATGTTTTCTCTCTCTCTCAAAACATACATACATACATACATAAAACCTTTAAAAAAATTCTGATGAATTCTCTGTTTAGGATGATTTTCTGTGTCAAACTACATTCACTTAGTAAAGATATTTCTGTAGTTTTCACCGATCAAAAAAAAAAAAAGATGTTGTTTAAAGATCTGCTGATTTTTATCACCATGAGGAAACTAGCATGATTGCAGCCAAATGTCAAGATCTTTGTTATCTCTGCTAATCTGTGCACATTTGGTGTGGGCAAACGAAGGAGTTCCATTGTACTTTCTTCTGCACACTTGACTCATCTGATTTTTGAAAGACAGGAACTAAGAAAAAAAGGCCATAATTGTGTTAGGAAGACTCAATCCCAGGAGAAGCTTGCTAAAAACAAGAACAAAAGAAGGAAACCACCAAAGAGGAAAGGTCACCAAAGCTGGAAAGTACAGTAAAGTATTAACAGATGACTGCTAAACAGAGGCAAAATTACTCAACTCCTATCATTTCTCCCTCACCCTCCAGAATACTCTATCTTGAAAAGCTAGAAGTGGGGCGCCTGGGTGGCGCAGTCGGTTAAGCGTCCGACTTCAGCCAGGTCACGATCTTGCGGTCCGTGAGTTCGAGCCCCGCGTCAGGCTCTGGGCTGATGGCTCAGAGCCTAGAGCCTGTTTCCGATTCTCTGTCTCCCTCTCTCTCTGACCCTCCCCCGTTCATGCTCTGTCTCTCCCTGTCCCAAAAATAAATAAACGTTGAAAAAAAAATTAAAAAAAAAAAAAGACTACGTCTTAAAAAAAAAAAAAAAAAAAGCTAGAAGATTTCATCAACAGGGAAATGAATGTTTCTTCCTCACTCTGATCTTCCTTCCATGCAAAGGCATCTTCACTAGCACAACATCCCTCACTTCTCTCAGCTCTCCCACTTATTCCATCCTGTAGAAGTATGTGGACTTTTCAGTTTTTTGGTGGCTTTGCAAAAATAAGTTGGACATGTAGCCCTCTCCTTTCTCCTTTTTCTCTTGGAAGTAAAGACGCCTTTGGGAGACACCTGCTCTTCCAGGTGTTCAGAGACACATTCTGTCCCTATGAAGTACAATTTCTTAATTCTAGAGATCATTTTAAAAGCTACTTGCTTGTGGACATAAACGACATTATCCAATAATAGCTTTATCAATATAAATGTTACTGGCCCCTATCTGCCATTCTTTTGCTTATGTTTTCATTTTGTTCAGAACTTGGGTGGGAAAAAGGGTGCTGTTTATTGAACCCCAATGTCCATAGAGTAGTGGAGATCCTATTTTAATTGAGCTTAAGACTCCAGACCAAATGGATTACATTCCAGAATACTGTAACAACTTATAGATGTGGCCCACTGCTGATAATATTTTCAAAATCAAAATGAGTAGAAGACCGAAATATTTTCCAGGTTTCTAAAAATAAAAAAGACAGATTTCAGAAAGTTAGTGAAAAGTTTGAAGTTATTTTTGAGAAAATTCTAGAACAGATTATTGACCAGATAACTGATGAATGTTTAGCAACATAAATTACTATACCATATGTATAGCTTGTTGTGGAAGATTGTGGAATGTGATCAACATGGACTTCAGTGAGGCATGTGATCAAGACTCTTGTAATGTGGACAAGACAGAGAAGGTAGGCCTTGTAACAGTGAAGTTAGGGAAATACTCTGCTATGAATACTGATTCCTGGAGATTTGGCACTCCATTGAGGTGGCAGGCCTCATGGTTGTATTCTTTGATCTCTATTATCTAATCAAGTACCCATCACTTACATAAAGAGTTAAAAGGCAGGTTTTCTAAACTTATTGATGCTGGCTAGGAGAAACAGATACATAGAATGACAAAAAGCAGAAAGCAAAATTATTTCAAAATTATGAAAAGGACACAAACCTGAAAGAGGATATCTTCTAAATCTAAATCCTAATTAAATAAATGCCTTCTTGTTGCATTCACTTAATTATAAGAACTTATGGTCTTTTTTTAACCATGTATTGGAAGTTGACTTTAACCTGTCAATGATTTAACATGAGTTTTTCTTTACACCGGATACTATCAAATTGATTTAAAAGGATCAAAACATCACTATATTTACCTAGTAAATAAATATAGAGAATAGGCCATACTGGACATGTTCCGCCCATTTCGAACAATCTCATTTTCCTGATCCTCCCATTTCTTGATCTCACAGTTGGCATCAGAGGTAAGCAAACCCAGCTTAAGTCCAAGCTTTGCTATCTTGGCTTGCTCCTATAAAATACACGTTTTCATCACCACAATATTGTCATTATTAATGTAAATGGAAGTTTAGAAGTAAGACTGTTAAAAGGAAGAGGTCTTACCTCAGAGTCAGGCTTGTCTGCCTTTAATGATTTCAGGTTTGCATTATTCTTCTGTGACAATGAAAAGATTAAGACATCTTAAAAAACAGTACAGTTATGGTGAGGAAATACAGTAGTAAAAGAAAGCATAACAAAGTACCTGTAATAAAATTTTAATTTGAACATTTTCAGAACATACTTAAGCTACATTAAAGCACGTTGAAACAAACTAATTGCAAACACTCTCCTAGCATGTGGGTTCAGCTTTGAATAGGTAGTTAGTTAGAAAGCCAAGGCCAGGAAAAGCAGATCATGACCCAGAAGGACTTAAGGACCTGTGCACCTTGTCAGAGTCCAGGTATTATATCTCCAAACATTCCTGGCCCCTCTGTTGAGTTATTCTTATGAAATGATGTCATAAAATTAGCTACCATATGTAGTTTTCCATATACTCCTATTGTTATGATTCTGGAGTTCAGTTCCTTTAACCAATTTGTCCTATGAGGGCTAATTTTGGCCCCCAAGTGCCACTGACATCCCAGTTCTTAATCCTTTACCCCAGGTCCTATAGGAGATTATACTTAGAATTTAGCACCTCATATTTGAATCAACATGTTTGCTGGGCCACTATTTTTGAAATGGTAATTTTTTCTATGTAAGCTATATGGAACTCAGAATATAGTTCCCCTAAGGTGAAAATATTGTAGTTAGGTTATCAGACTAGCCCACAGATGCCTATTTACATAAGTAGAAACCACCACCAATAGCAATGTTTCTTTGTAACATATATGCAGAAGCTCTTAGGAGACAGCAGCCTAGGTTGGCCATTCCCCCACTCTGAGGTCTGGTAGGAGCTCCCCTAGTTGGGCCACAATGGCTGGGGCTAGTGAACAGAAAGGTGCAGGAGAGGCTGGGAGCCCTTTTTTTTCCCCCTTTTAACATATACTTAAACTATAAACACACACACACACACACACACACACACACACACACACACACTGAGTAGATGTACACAAAGCATAAATTATAACAGAATAAAACAAAATACCCTAACCCCCTTAGCTAAAGAAAAAAGATCATCACCAATACTTTTGAGGCATATGTGTACCTCCTGATTTTTCTGTTTCTCTTATTATTACCATGACTTGATCCTTCTGACCAGCTATTCTGTCAGGAGTTTCACTGCAGAACACTCAAGAGCCTTAACTTTTCCCTTTTGTTTTCTGTCTCATGGTTTATACTTGCTCATTTAACATAGCCCTTTTGAGATTTTCTAATACTGCTTACTATAGAAGAAATGGGACAGAAAATGAAAACAGAGAAACCATAAAGTTGCACACATGTACAAATACAAGCTGCCTCTTATGTTCACTGGCAAATACAGATGATCTGTGATCTCTGGCCCTTCCTTGTACAGTCACATCATGTGCATCTTCCTCCTTAGTCTGATAGACTAAAACGCAACTGATAGAGCATTTAAAAAAGAATGCCCTGCAAGTTTTTAGATTTTATTTAGAATTTTACACCCTGTCTCATTCTTTTAAATTTAGTTGTGTTTTCATCATTTTTATTTTTACTTTTACAAGTTATTTTTATTAGAGTGTTTAATGAAGACTGAAAGGGAACGCCTGAAAAGGTACAGAAACCATCTTAATGCATGTAACCAAGCGGGCCACCTAGTGGACACTATTTTGGAACGCAGTCAGACGCATCAGTTTCAATATATAATTTGAATTTTGAATAAAACATTCCAAAATGTACAAAACTCTTCTACTTACCATTGGCCTTGGAAGTGAAAGGTAGCCATACTTCTCTCCTACAAATAACACATACAACTTAAAACAAATTTTCTATTAGCATATTTTCTATTATTCACATTTAATTTTTAAAATATTAAATAGGAATGCTAGTACATTAGTTTTGATAATTTAGTCTATTGATTAAATGTGTCTCAGAAACAGAATTGTAATTTGATTGGTGAACATGAAGATTGTCAACAGTTGTATCCCTAAGGTACCTGGTTGGACAATCTCTACCTCCCCCAGTGTAATAGCAGAAAGGCAAAATATCTCAGTGATAATTACTTAAATTGACAACAAGCTTCATTCACAGTGAAATCTTTTACAGTAGCTTGCCTCTAATGAAACCAGATTCTTCTTTTCTCAGTATGAGTTATCAGTGCTTACTTGCTTTTCTGCGAGCATCAAAGCAAATCATTTACAGCTCACTTCATAAAGTATTCTTCCAGTCAGAGAGCAACTCTAGTGCATAAGATAGGAAGATGAAATAAACCAAATAACAGTCTCTTCGCTGTGAATTAACACATGGCAGGAAGCACAGTAACTATAGAAAGTAAGGTACTGTATAATGCCCGCTTCATCCCTGTGCTTTCCTCTTTCAAACTTCTGGATCACGTATAAAGTCAGATTGCAATAGATGGTAGATTTTTTTTTTAAGCTTAGTTTGTTATATCTGAGGAAAGAATTTACAAGATTTGAACAGTAATTACTTCCTGATTTCAAAGAATGAAGTTTTGTTCAGCTGTAATATATTAGGTAGAACCATGTGAAATTGCTGATATTTAACCACTTTGAAATACAAAAATAGCAATTTCATATAGTTTCACCTAATAAAAGTAGATGCAATGTCAGAGTACTAAGTCACACACTTTCTTATAGAACAACTATTACATGAACAAGGTGAGCCTGCTCATAACATATTTACATCTTCATCTGGAACTGTGCTGTTGAATATGGAATCCACTAGCCATGTGACTAGTGAGCAACTGAAATATGACCAGTCTCAATGGAGATGTGCTTTAAAGTATAAAATACATATTGAAGGGGCATCTGGGTGGCTCAGTCGGTTAAGTGTCTGACTTCGGCTCAGGTCATGACCGCACGGTCTGTGAGTTCAAGCCCTGCATCAGGCTCTGCACTGGACCCTCTGTCACCCTCTCTCTCCACCCCTCCCCCACTCTCATTCACACTCTCGATCTCTCAAAAATATTTTAAAAACTAAATAAAATACATATTGGATTTTGAAGACTTAATATTAATATAATGGGAGAAAATGTAAAAGACCTCATTAATACTTTTTAAGTACTGATTATAAACTGAAACAGTATTTTGGATACATTGGATTAAATAAAAAATATTAAAATGAATTTCACCTGATTCTTTTGAAAATTTTCATGTGCCTCCTATAAAATTTTAAATTACATATGTGGCTCACGTTATATTTCTATTGAACAGTGCTGATCTAGAAAATGAACTGTCATTATGGGTCAGCCATTGGTACTTAGGATATGTTTTATGATTCAAATAATTTGTTTGTTGGGGCGCCTGGGTGGCGCAGTCGGTTAAGCGTCCGACTTCAGCCAGGTCACGATCTCGCGGTCTGTGAGTTCGAGCCCCGCATCAGGCTCTGGGCTGATGGCTCAGAACCTGGAGCCTGTTTCCGATTCTGTGTCTCCCTCTCTCTCTGCTCCTCCCCCGTTCATGCTCTGTCTCTCTCTGTCCCAAAAATAAATAAACGTTGAAAAAAAAAATTCAAATAATTTGTTTGTAATATCAGAATTGTAAGGGAATTTTATTAATGGTGTTCTGTTCTCAGAATTGAGAGAGAGAAATAAAACTTAAAGAAGACATTATTCCATGCCTTTTCTCCCAGCCCTGATATAAAAAGTGCCTGAATTAGGTGTGAATAGAAGACTTTCAGTCATTTAGAACCTCAAAATTCACCATTTATCTTAATTCAAAGTCCAAATCCTGTCCATAATATCCCTAAAAAAGTGGTCTTAATAACCTACAGAAATAAGCATAATCATTACTTAACATAATTAGCTTAGGTGTGAGCAGTTTTGTATTATTATCTACTCTTATGCTCCTCCATAGTGCCCATATCCCTGAAATGTTCACCTTTACTCTCCAAGAGGAAAAAAAAAGCGAACTATATTAATCTCTTATCTCTCCAAGAATCAACAGAGTTAAAGAAACCAGAAGGCACGGAGAAATAAATGCAAAGAAACAAAGAGCCTTTATATAATCTGGTTTGCTATTCACCAATTAATTAACTGGCACTTCCAGTCCCTGAGGGTGTCTTATAGGTACTTTGTTTTGCTCCCTATTTCCATCATTCAGTTGGACTAAGAATGGTTTGCATATTTGAGGAAAATTGCAAAACTGACCATTCTTCAAATAGTTTTTCCCCATAATGCTATTCAGGTAAGGTTGTCCCTCATTCCCCCAGTTCCAATATAAGCCAAGTTAAGTTGATAATAATACAAAAAACATAACAAAACAAAACAAAACAAGAAAAAAGTTAATAAAGATACCAAAAATCATTAATCTGAATCATTTTATATTAACTTTATAGTTGTTTTTTCCATACAAGTCTAATTATTGCCATTGATTCTAAGCAGAGCAAATGTATTGACTCAGTTATGTTTAGCTATTACATCAAATTAAAGAAGTGGCATAAGCAATTTGTATCTCTGATGAAAACATTAGACAAAACAATTTTTATCTTCTGAATGCAAACATTAGCAGTCACTGGAAAAACAGGAATGTTTATGGGGAAAACATACTTGATATTTGATTTATAAAATGGTTTTCAAAGAACTGTTTTCACAGGGGTATCGTAAGTTTAATACTCCCTAAATCAACACGACAGCTGTACCATCTTTACTTCTCACTTCACCTCCAGATAAATGAAGTTCACAATTCAGCTCAAAAGCCCCTCTCATCTTATGGGAGTACCAAAATGATTTCTTTTGAAAACCTAATTGAGAAATGCTGCTCTCATTTTCAATACCCAGAACTTTTCTGAATCTCTACAAACTAAAGCTAATATCCCAAGGACAGAAAAGCCTCATTATTTCACTAGAGATGGGCTATGTTATTCCCTATTAGAAGTTCCTACAATTAGCTCTTTTGATTCTGGAAAGAGTTCTACATGGCATGACCAGAATGACCACGTCCCCAGACCCACTTAAAATGAATGGCTAAGTACTGAAGGAAAGGCGATTATTAGGTAACCACAGGAGTAGGACTGGGGTATTCTAATCCAAACCCAGTTGTCATCCTCAAACTTTCCCTCGTCTCTGCATTCAATTAATCACCAAATCCTACCAATATTACTTATAAAGTTTTTCTTAAATCAGTCCTCTTATCTATCTCCATTTCTATTATTATTATCTCTTGTCTGATGGACCACTGCCTTGATTCGAACTCCATGTCCCCCAAACAAGCTCATATGGTTCCCCCTTCTATGCTCCCTATTTCAGTGAACAGCACCTTATGTATCCAATCTGCCAAGTGACATGGTAAGTGCAGAGCTATGGAACAGGGCTGCTAGGTGCATCCCTATAACCTGAAGCCCAGTCATATTAATTCTAAGATGGTTCAAACAGAACAAGAGAAATTCAGCTTCCTTAAAGGAGAGGTAGAGTCTACAGACTATGAGAGAAGTCTCCTTTTCACATTTAGGTACCTAGAATAAGCTCAAATTCTAAATGCTGTAATTACATATTCAGCACTAAGGGAAAGTAGAATCTTCCTGATTGGGTCCCTTCCAAAAAGAAGACCATGGCTTCCCAGGAGGTTTGGGTAAGAAGGCAGAAATGGATGAAGATAGAAAGGCAGTAAGGCAAGTATTGATTTTTGAGTTCTTAAAACAATCCCAGGAGGCCCTATTGTGCAATTTGAGTGTCTCACGGTAAGGGGGACAATGACCTAGCTCTGAGACTGACTTCAAGTATGAGAACACTAAAGTCTCTTCTCATTGCTTACCATGTTGTGTGCTACTTAATTGGTTGGTGAAACGATACTTGCAACATATCTGATAATTTTTCTAGTAATGAGAGTCAAGATATTCAGAGCAGAACAAAGGTAGCTAGAATACGGCAAAGGCTTTTCAATAATAGCTGTAACGTGAGTTACAACAGTAGCAGAGAGAAATGAGGATCTGAAGAATACACTCTGTCCTTTTAGGGAAGCAGTGGACAGGTGCAAGGTAACAGGCAGGCTTGTCATAATAACCGTACAGCACAGGAAAAACAACACTGTGACACTGGACTCAGTCCAGCCAATAATGGCTAACCCAGAATTGGACTTCTTTGTCAGAAAAGCTATTCTTATGAGCTTAGTGATAAAAGTCAGGACAAAGAAAGGCAGTACAAGAAATCAACCAACTCTATCTCAATTAATTCCACATAAGGATCCTTCTGAACAGCAAGATACTTTACCAGTAAACAATGGATGGAGTATTGATTAAAGGCAACAGAATTTCCCACCTAAAGAAGAATTTCTGTTCAACCCTAAGGAAGTTAAGGTTTTCCAAGGACAGGTTACCCACATCTAAAGAAGAAACTGTTTACATAACATCCAGCTTAAAAGGAAAAGAAACCATAATTGACTATGTAGTCCAAAAATAAGTGTAGGATTTTCCTGTTTCAACTCTGGTCTATCTGTAGTGGATGCTAGTGCTGAGAAGGGCAGGGAAGCCACTTTTCTTCGTTTCCTAAACAAGTCCTATGCCTAAATTATCATTCCTCTTTAAATGTGGATCAATTATATCACGTTACCTGTTAATATATGAAACTTGCCTCACATAAAAATCCATGTGCCTATTAATGCTTTATAAAAGCATCAAAATGATAAGCCATTTAGACTATCACAGAAATCTTTAAATGTAGAAGCATGGCAAACATTTATTATACTTTACAAATTACGCTATATTTACAAAGTCTATCATTTCCTGATTTTTAATAACAAATCAGCAATTATCCTAAATACATATTTTTTAAAACATGAAATGTTTAAATGTGCAATTCAATAAAAATAAGTATGTAATTTGATGTTACTGTGACTTAAATGACATTTTATTTAAAAAAAAAAAAAACAAGCATGCTTGACACTAACAGAAGCCATTCAAAGGGAAAAAAGTACATGACAAGACATAAACATAAGAGGATACACCATACAATGGGAAAGAAACAAAACTCCCAGTTGATATTAAAATAAAGAGGATGCCTTCCTATACATTGTGCAGTGCTATTCTACATGTTGTAGAAATACCAATGAACTTACCCACCACAGGAAATATTCCAAGATTATGCAGTCATCAGAGAAAGAGATTCCATCCAAGTGGAAGGAAAGCAATTCAAAAATCAAATAACTACATTCATTTCATTATGAAGTTAGTAGAATTAAATCAGAGAATAATTGTATTACAGAAGAGCTTTTATACTGAAACTAAAAAACAATTTAGATAAAATATTAAATGACTGGATTTCAATCAGAAAACTAGAATATTAACATTTCAATGAAATCTACAACACTGTTGTACAATAAATTATACTGCTTAGATGCTATAATAAAGGACAGACAACACCGTCCCAATTTTTCTGTGGGAGATAGGTTACTATAAAAGTAACCCATTGGGTGATAACAAGATAATTCATCTTGTAACTGAGGTTTGACATTAAAAAACTAATAGACTTAATTACAATAATAACATGTTTAAATATGTGGATAGTTTCTCACCTCGTCTTCCTTCGAAAACATCATTGATTTCTCTTAGCAGTGTTGATATGTCACTAATCTGGGATTCCCAAGCTTCACAAAAGACATCTAGGTTTTCTTTAGCAATTTTACTAGACGGATGCAATGTCAATGTTTCAGCAGCAGAAATTATCTAATGAAACACAACAGACACAGGTGTGCATTTCAAACTCTTAGTTCTTAGAATCATCCTGGAGACCAAACTTAAGTCTGTGCTGTTCAACTCAACAAACAACTATGAAATAATTTCCACACGTAAGCTCCATGTTGGCCAATGTGGAGACCCACAGAACAAACCTCACTGTTTCTTATAAGCTGATCCACAAATAAATAGGATGCACGATTCTACACAAGCATTTATTCAGGGAGCAGTGACCTTTATTTCAGGAAAACTGGGTCAACGAAGTTGCTTCCATCGCAGAATTCAAAGAGTTATCTACACAGACTACAAAGAGTAGACTGTGCACTGTAGGTACAAGAGATGGGGGAGTAGTCGTGGCAGCAACGACAGTCACAGGGGTAGTGGTAATGGTGGCAGTAGCAGCACTGGTATCAGTAGCGGTAGGGGTAGTAATAGTAACGATGATAGTAGTAGTAATAACGGCAGCAGCGGCAGCGGCAGCGGCAGGTGGGTAGTATTACTGGTAGTGGCAGTCGTAGTAACGTACACACACATCTATGAGTACGTGGCAGGTACGTTCTTGAGATGCTCTTTTAGGTGCTTGATATACATTAGTATTAATCTTCAGAAACACACAAAATACTGGCTATCCTTCCCAAATACACATTATTCCCGTTATACAGCTAGAGAAACCGAGGCTCAGAGATACCAAGTAACTAATATATGGCTATTCATTCACCTACTATGTGCCAGGTACTGTACCCATGTTCCAGGAGCTGGGGAAACAGCTGTGAATGAAACAGATAAATTTGTCTGTCTTCATGGGGCTCACATTATGAGGGAGACAGACAATAAAAAACATACAAGTAAATGTTAAGATATTTCAGCGATGATAAATTGTATGTATGACAATAAAGGGTAAGAGAGATAGAGGGTGTCAGAAGGTCACCGAAAAGGAGGCATGTAAAAACAAAGAACTGAAGAAGTCAAGGAGGCCATGAGGGAATCTAGGGCGAGTCATTTGGGATGAGCTGGGAACACTTCTAGTATGTTCAGGGAACAGCCAGCAGGCCAGTGTGACTAGACTGACATGAAAAACAGGAAGGTCACCAGTGGCCATGTGATGAGGAACATACACAGTAAGGACTGGACTTTACTGTGAGATAGGAAGTCACTGAAGAGCTTTCATAAGACTGATATGATCCATGCCATGCTCCCTCTAAGGGAATTAGAGCTACAAGCTCCTCCTGGTTTGGCACAGTCCCACGGGCACAGGGCTTGACAAGTAGGTGGCAGCTTCAGGAGCATAACAAGGTTCCCCATCTTCAGGGAAGGTGGGTACATGGGCTTGCCAGAGAACCACGGGCTAGATTTCAGCAGGAGTGCCCTCTTGACCAGGGCACTATATACATATACATATATATATATATGTGTATGTGTGTGTGTGTGTGTGTGTGTGTGTGTGTGTGTGTGTGTATTTTTTTTTAATTAGAGAGAGAGAGAGAGAGAGAGAGGGAGAGAGGGAGGGAGAGAGGCAGAGGGAGAAAGAGAATAGGGGGTGGAGAGAATCTTAAGCAGGCTCCACATTCAGTGTGGAGCCCAATCCTACAACCCTGGGAGCATGACCTGAGCTGGAATCAAGAGTCAGATGTTCAGGGCACCTGGGTGGCTCAGTCGGTTAAGCATTTGACATCAGCTCAGGTC
This sequence comes from Herpailurus yagouaroundi, assembly GCF_014898765.1. Taxonomy (NCBI): domain Eukaryota; kingdom Metazoa; phylum Chordata; class Mammalia; order Carnivora; family Felidae; genus Herpailurus; species Herpailurus yagouaroundi. The sequence continues at coordinate 33,341,037 of NW_024412401.1, forward strand.
ATGATCTCAAGGTTCGTGGGTTCGAGCCCCTCATCAGGCTCTACGCTGACAGCTTAGAGCCTGCTTCAGATTCTGTGTCTCCATCTCTCTCTGTGCATTCCCCCCGCAACCCATGCTCTGTCTCTGTCTCTTTCTCTCTCAAAAATAAATAAATATTAAAAAAAAATTTTAAAGAGTCAGATGCTCAACTGACTGAGCCATCCAGACACCCCTAGGATCTAACATTTTAAAAGAACTATAAAAATGACATAGCTAAAGTAGAGATGTCCAGAAATAAATATAAATTATCCCAGACACATGCTCTAATTCTTTACTTGATCCCTTTGTGAAACAGATAGCAAAGACTAGGAGTAAAAGCTGAGGCTGTGGGAAGAAAAAGATTTCTCAAGTCATAGAAGTTGACAACAAGCTCGATCACTGCCCTGCGGAAGAAAGTACGGTGGTCCCTGATATTCCTGCTGCAGTAAAAACAGTAAGCAGAGAATTACAGCCAAGTAGCAAGCAGGGCTTGAGGGTAACAAGAGCTGACGGCACATGGCAGGAGAGTCAAAACTTTCAATTCCACTGAAATACATTTATAGCCAAGGTGAGCAGGATGAATCTCAAGTGGACAAGCAAATATTAAAGCCTTGGTTTTTCCTAATAAACAGAGATCCTCTGGTTATAATAAAATGTTCAGCTGATGATCATTGCTAAGGGTCACTCATGTAGTTCCTGCTTCCATAATAAGCCTTTGACACTATTCTCTACAGGGAAGCTTATTGTCCTTCTAACGTCCATTCATCACGGTTCTGCTAGAGGACACACGTCACCACTGTGTCTAAGTCACTTGCACTGTTCTCAGCTATAAATCCAAGGGCTCTACATCTACCATCAAACACAGGAGTTAGGAGTAAGTCCTTGGTTGACCATGATAAATGAAATAAGAACTCCTGGTAAATTGTATTTTAGAACTTAGACCTAAAAAAGAAATGAAGTTCTAGCCCTCACTTTTCTCTTTAACTTGACAGGGACAGTATTAAATGGGGTATCAATTTTTAAAAGCCTCTTGGAAATTATAAACACAAAGTAATATTTCAGAAAAGTCAGAAAAAAATAATTCCCAACTCTTCCAAACAAGCACAAGAACTTTCATTTCCACATATTCCTATGTACGTTTTCATAGCAGGATTATAGTAAGTATACAAATCTGTATCCTGCTTTTATCATCTAACATTTTAACAAAACACTTTTAAATGTTGCTAATTCTAGTTGTCATAATTATTATTTTAAGGTCATAATGTATTATTTGCCTGACTTCAGATACTTATTTTGCTTCCAACTGGATCTTATTGTAAGTAATGCTGTAACATTGCTTTAGTTTTTGTTTTTCTAATTTGCTTATGTCCTAGGAATCCTAGGTCAAAACACATAAGTAATTTTATGGCTTGGTCCATAATAGTAATTACTTCTTTAAAAGATTTTATTTTTTAATGTTTATTTATTTTTGAGAGACAGAGACAGAGACAGAGTATGAGTGGGGAAGAGGCAGAGGGAAAGGGAGGCACAGAATCTAAGCAGGCTCCAGGCTCTGAGCTGTCAGCACAGAACCCGACGCGGGGCTCAAACTCACGGACTGTGATATCATGACCTGAGTCGAAGTTGGATGCTTAACCAATTGAGCCATCCAGTCACCCCCAAAAGATTTTATTTTTTTAAGTAATCTCTACACCCGATGCAGGGCTTGAACCCACAACCCTGAGACCAAGAACCACACTCTCCACCAAATGAGTGAGCCACAGTCGCCCCGGTAACTTACTTTTCAAATGTGTCATAACAACCTTCATTGTAAACAGCTTCTTGAAAATAAATATAAACTAGGACATCAATTAAATGGGCCGATCTCCAGTTTTGCAGATAAGTAGCTAACCCAAGGCAATGTAATCTCTGTTCAGGCACACTATCTATGAAAACTCCATTACCTTCGTTACTCTCAATAGATTTGGCTTCTAGTTATGCAGAACCATGCACATCTTCCTTCCACAACATTTGTTATGACACTCAGACAAGACATAATATAAAGCAATGATCTGCTATTGATCATACCTGTTGGCCAGTCACCTGAAATGTCTCCTCTGCATGTACACAGGTTATTTCAAGAGGTTCTGTCCCAGATATATGACGCAACAATCGACAGGCCTACGAGAAAACATTTCGATAGTTCAACTTCCACATTCTCATTCTTCACAATACAGGTTTTCATTGTATAATTAGGAAAGAAAACAAAGCCTTACACATAAACCTATTAAAACCTTATTAAATTAAATCTTATTAAAAATCAAGTTGTACATTACTGAGAAGATTATTATAACACTATATTGGTTACCAATAAATTTTCTAGGAATAAAGCAGGAACCAATAAGGGTAGAGCATATTGTCTCTTTGTCTCTGTTTCTTATCTGATAATGGCAAGTGGGAACAGAATACTAGAACCAGGACGAATCTTTGAAAGGATCTCGTAGTAAGTACCCACACATTGTATGTATGAAGAAACTTAGAGTAGTGACTTGCCCAAGATCCCTCAGCTACACTATGTCAAGCTATACGTTCTATCTACCAAGAAACAACACTTCTCCTCAGGGTCAATTAATTAACACACCTTTCACTGGAGATAACACTGGATTAGGCAAGGCTGATGTAGTGAGAACCTTTATCAGAGAAAATTATTGCAAATCTTGAGACTTAGGACACAAAGCATTTTTTCCACTAAAAAAATTGCTGCAGGATTCCTATAAATGCCGACTTTGTTTACAGTCATAATATTTGGTTTATAAACATAACAGCACTGGGGTGGGGAAAATTAAGTGAAGGTGATCAAAAGGTACAAATCTCCAGCTATAAGATAAATAAGTTCTGGGGATATAATATATGTCTATAGTTAAAGGTACTGTTTTGTATATTTGAAAGTTGCTAAGATCTTAGAAGTTCCCATCACAAGGAAGAATTTTCTGTAACTATCTGAGGTGATAGATGTTAAGTAAATTTACTGTGGTGATCATTTTGTAATGTATACATATATGAAATCATTATGTTGTACACTTTAAACTCATGACACTGACATATGTGGTCTACAGCTATGTTTGGCCAACGGGAAGCCCCAGCAATAGACCAGCAGGAATGAAAGGAGTAAGAGCCTTTATTCTCCCGCTCTTTCTTTGCAAGGTTGCCTCGGCCTGTTTCTGTGTCTAGTCCTGAAATTGAACCTCTCAAGGTAGCTTTCTGGAAGACTCTGTGTCCGTCCAGCCTCCAGGAACCACTCATTCCCCCTGTTAATTTGGGCCAGGGAGCAATACCAGCTCTACTGTCACTAACCCCAATTACTGCACTGCCATGGTCCCCCCACACCCTGTCTATGCAGTTGTGAATAGCTCCTTTATTAAAGCCTTTTACATGATCCTAATTCAAGTATGCCATCTCTTTCTGCTGAGACCCCACAGATTCAAATGCAAACAAATCATACAACGTATCTCCATTACTCTACTCCATAGCCTAATCTCTCTGAGAGAATAAAGACAAGATTAATAATAAGTGCATCTGTGGGTTCCAGCATTCTTTGTTTGGTTTTAGAGGCCAGACTATTGTTGAACAGATCAACATTATACCTTTAAAACTGCAAAGAAGATGGAGGAAATGCCCATATAAAGTTAACCAAAAGCTGTTAATATTCCCTGATGATAGTACAACTATCATGAAGCCATAATGACTCTAACAAACGAACCTATTACTCACCTCAACAAGCTGCTCTTTCTGTTCAGAGAGTTTACAGGCATATTCAGCCAAACCTTCTAAATTTCCTTCTACTCCAGTAAGTTTTAATGCTTTTAGAACCACATGATCAGCATGGTATTTTAACAGATCTGCTGCCAGCTGAGTTGCTGTACTGTGAAGCTGCAGATGTGGGGGGTGAAGGGTAATGAAAGAAAGACAACAAACAAGAAGGTTCTGTAATCACGCACCTCACAAGCATTTAAAAATGAAAAAGCAATCTCACTTGATCCACTGAGAGGAAAGTGCAAAGTTTCTTGTGGTAATAGTAGAAGCTGTATAGCACTGGCAGCTTGTAAGTTCTACCAGGGTGGGAATGACACCGACATCTTTGAGTCCCCAGTGTTGGCAGTGATGCTGTGTGTAGAAGATGGACTGCTCAGCCCATGCAGAGTGGCCGGTCCCTATTTCACCCTGCCATTAACCAGCTCTTTCTCACGCAGCTTTTCTCTTACTTAAAAAAATGCTTCTGCTCCTCAAAAAGTTAGTTAGGAATAGAACAGTTCCTTATTAAGAGGATGGTATTGGGGCGCCTGGGTGGCACAGTCGGTTAAGCGTCCGACTTCAGCCAGGTCACGATCTCGCGGTCCGTGAGTTCGAGCCCCGCGTCAGGCTCTGGGCTGATGGCTCGGAACTTGGAGCCTGTTTCCGATGCTGTATCTCCCTCTCTCTCTGCCCCTCCCCTGTTCATGCTCTGTTTCTCTCTGTCCCAAAAATAAATTAAAAAAAAAAAAAAAAGTTGAAAAAAAAGAGGATGGTATTCAGAGTACTAAGAGGAAAATCAAATGGCGTTTCATGATGATTAGCGTTTGTTAGTCATAGACTTTTAAAAAGGTATTGATGAGAGATTCAGTCAGTTAGGTATTCAACACAACTTTATTAAATGCTCAGACCATGGCAGACACTGTATTAGAGGCTGGACATACATGACAAGTAGGATACAACTCCTTCCCTCAGGGGGTTACAGCTTCTCTGTAGTTCTATCCAGAACTTTACTCCCCAACTCTTGGGTCACAGGAGAAATGACAGACAAAGGGTAACCAAAACCCCAAGGCTGTATTTGACTTGGAATGGATTTTAAGCATAGCTCACTCTCAGCAGGTATCTTTGGGTCCTGTAACTCCAAAATCTTTTCATTCTGCCTTTTGTCTTTAAAAAAAAAAAATGATGTGATGGGTTATTCTGGGGTTCTCCAGGAAGAGATCATTTTTATTAACACTGTCCTAAGGAAAATCTGACTTTGAACTAAGCCCATTGATTTTTTTTTTTCCTGGAAGTAATCCAACGTCATTTCAGACTATAGGACATTTACAAAACTAACAATAGAGTAGTCTGCATTCACGCTACCAAGTGAGAATAATTACAGTCAGAAACAAAGACATTAAAATGTACTTTCCTTTGGAAACTAAATGCCACATAAGAATTTGAAAATATTTTATTTAACCATCAGGGCCTTAGAGAATACCTAATGCCAGCCCTTTATTTTACAGCCTATGAAACAGGTCCTTAGGGACCAAGTGACTTGCCCACAATCACGTAAATCTGATAAGTGGGTCTAGAGATAACTTATTACCAACCATAAGGGAGAGAGGACAAACAAACTGGAAGTTCCGCTCTGTGCAACGAACCGACAATAGCTCTACAGACATCATCTGCCTTCCTCCTTCTGAAAATTCTTCCAGGTTGATGTTGTTACACCCATTTCAGACGTAAGGAAAATGAAGCTGGTAGAAAGCCACTCAGTCTATCAGCAAAGGATTTTATTCTCTTACTGATAGTCAAGTTTTAACAGTAATTTAGCTAAAATTGAATAGGCTGGAAAAAAAATGGATAGGCTTTTTTTAAACCAAAATAACCCACAACATCCTTCTATGTTTAACAGGATGTAAAAATGAAGGTTCCAACAGAGGTCAGTACCAAGTAAGATGTGAAACAAATCATCATACATGTAATTTATAAAACCCAGTTTCATTCCCTTGAACCCTTGACTCTGCAAAAGTGTAAACGAATAAAGGAATTAGAGATAAGGAAGCTCTGTTTGGAGAGTGGACAGGTGCCTACTGAGTGCCACCTCCAGGCAACCCCCAAAGTAGATGGAGCCGCGTGACATGGGAGTTTCAGTGAAGGGCTGAGGGTCTCACACGAGGGGCACTGCAGAACACACTCAAGCATCCCTGAGAGACAAAGTCAGCTTGAAACAGAGCCCAAAGCATCCTGTAAAGGCGCCAGTTCCAAAGAACTTTCCACCTCCCCACTTTCTCTCTTCTGGCCCTGAGCCACACTTGGCAAAGATCAGGAACAGAAGCTAGATAAAGGGGGGACGAAGAGAATAAAAAGAGACCAGAGACTACCCTTTCCCAAAAGCCCTAGGTGGGGCTGGGGAACAGGGGCTAAGTCCTACAATCAAATGAATATCAAAGTAGCGATTAATATATTGGGGAAAACATTCTCATTTTTGAACTGAGATTGTGTGTCAGGACCTAAGCCACGAACTGGCAAAGTCACTCTGTAAAGGGTCAGGTAGCAAATATTTTAGGCACAATTTCAACTGCAGTCACCTAACTTTGTTGTAGTGAAAAAACAGTAGACAACATGTAAGCACACAGGCAGGACTATGTCTCCCAAAATTTTATTTACAAAAGACAACCTGGTCACAGTTGGCAAACATCTGACTTAAAGAGACTTGCAATTACCTGAGAGTGATCAAGTAAGTCACAGGATGGTCAAGTTTTCATTCAGGAAGCAGGGAAATCTCAACCAGAAGAATGTTTTTAAAAATCAATTTTATTAAGGTTATAGTTTATATGCAGCAAAATATACCAAGGATGCTGTTTGATAAGTTTTAACAAACATATCTATATTGTGGTGGTGGTTACCACTGTAATCAATATTTACTGCATTTCCATTACCCCAAAAATTTCTTCCCCAACTTCTGGCCCCAGGCAGCCACTGATCTGGTTTCTGTCACTATAAATTAGTATTGCCTTTTCTAGAATTTCTTCTAAATGGAATTACACACACACACACACACACACACACACACACACACACACACGCTCTTTGTGTCTGACCTCTTCATGTTATGTTTTAGTGATTCACCCATATTATTACCTGTATTGATACTGTTCCTTTTTGTTGAATAGTATTTGTTATAGTTATACCAAAATTCATTTATCGATTCCTCTGTTGATAGAAATTTAGACTGTTTCCAGTTTGGGGCTATTATAAATAAAGCTGCTGTGAACATCCATGTACAAGCTTTGACAATGATGGCACTAATTAAATGGTGGCTTCCAGGGGTGCCTGGGTGGCGCAGTCGGTTAAGCGTCCGACTTCAGCCAGGTCACGATCTCGCGGTCCGGGAATTCGAGCCCCGCGTCAGGCTCTGGGCTGATGGCTCAGAGCCTGGAGCCTGTTTCCGATTCTGTGTCTCCCTCTCTCTCTGCCCCTCCCCCGTTCATGCTCTGTCTCTCTCTGTCCCAAAAATAAATAAACGTTAAAATGGGAAAAAAAAAAAAAAAATGGTGGCTTCCAAATGGAAACCCATTTTCTGGGCACATAGACATACTAATACTAATGCATCACATACATACCATACAACGTGAAAATTAGCGAAGATTTAAAAGAGGCTAGGTTTCGAACTATACTTACTTCTTTCTTAAGTTCATTGAGACTGTGGCTGATTTTCAATACAGAGAGTTCTAGCTCTTCAGCAATACTTTTTGTTTTCTTGCTTTGCTAATAATAGAAAAAATATATATAGTGTTACTTCATCTTTTTATCTAATCATTCCAATTTTACTTGAACTATAAATTACAATAACTGTTTAATATCATTCTGTGAATTATAAAAAAAGTAGATTTAAAAAATTCACCTGTTTATGGTTGGAATGGAAAATAAAATTTTACCTATTTAGTTACATTTTCCCATTCTGACTATAAAAAGATTAATTTTTAAAATCTAATTCTTTAATAAATTTATCATGTCTAAAATGAATCAATTTTATCTTCTGCCTTGAATGCTCATCTCTTCACTCTTAACAGATTTAAAACTTAAAATCCTATTTACCTTCAAGTCTCTACATAAATGTCTCTTTCTCAGAAAGGCTTTTTCAGTTCACACAATCTAAATTAGGCCGTCTTCTTATCCATTCTAATCTTCTAAGTATTCATCCTCGCTTGCAATTACATAGTTAACTGTTTTGTTTGTTTCTTTCTTTAAAGCCTATATTCCCCCACTAGGCCTTGGTAAATTCCAGAAAGGCTGGGATTACATTTATTTTAGTCACCAATGAATACACAATACCTAGCACAGCAAATGGAAGGTAGTAGGTACTCATTTCTTTGAATAAATAAATTGTTAAATGTCACCTATCTTCAAGAAGTCTTATTTATTTATTTTATTTTAGAGAGAGACAGAGAGCGTGAGAGGGGCAGAGGGAGAGGGGCAGAGAGGGAGGGGGGAGAGAGAGACAGAGGGAGAAAGAGAGAACTTGAAGCAAGCTCCATGCTCAGCACAGCGCCTGATGCAGGGCTCCATCCCACAACCCAGGGATCATGACCTGAGCCAAAATCAAAAGTTGGACACTCAGCCAACTAAGCCACCCAGGCAGCCCAAGAGGTCTTCTTAATTCTTCTCCCTAAATATAAATTCGCCCTCCTTCAATTCCACGCAAAACATGGTCTGTACCTCTGTTGGGCACTTACAAAACTTTCTGTACTTATCTTACCCCTTCCCACATTTTTCTACATTGCAAAATTCTTGCAGGCAAAGATTTTATCGTATTCATCTTTAGATTTCCAGTGCCTGGCATATAAAAGGCACTCAGTAACAAGTGCTGAAAAAAATGAATGGATGAACAATGGTTCTGGCATGCAGAACCAGTGATCGGAGTGCTTGTGAAACATGGGAAAGGTGTTAATTGCAAATTTAAGTATTGATAGACTTGGATTCCCAACAGAGAGAGCACTTCCTCAAAGAAACTCTTTATATTGACTTTTGGGTTTAAAATTTAACACTGAAGCAGTCTATACTTTAGATTAGATATCACAGAGGTATTTCAAACTAACCATAAAATAATGCTTTTAGCCCTGACACCACTCTACTCTAGGTTAATTTCCCTGTTAATAGGAGCATTTGCACTGTCATGATGCCAAGGAATGTAAGAGAAAACCTTGATTTATGTCTACTCTGCATTGATAAACCAATCTTTACAAGAAAGTCAACTGCTGCTTCACTCTCTGTGCTCATCCTTCTTCATCTTTACTGCCAAAACTTTTGTTCATGGCTTTCAGATTTGTTCCATCTATGCTGTATGTTATAAACCATGGTAAACACTTTTTTTGGCATACCCTAGGTCTAAGAAATGAACAAGTGGTGCCAGAGCTGAGTCTCAGGCCTCCACCTTTCAATTCTGTAACCACTCTCTACAAGAGTCTGGATACACACTTTCTGTGTTGTCCCACTCTGTCCATCTTTTTTTTTTTTTTTTTTTTTAAATCCTAGGTAAACTCTACACTATGTATGGGGCTCGAATTCATAGCACGAGACCAAATGTCACAAGCTCTACTGACTGAGCCAGCCACGTGCCCCCAACTCTGTCCATCTTTACCACTCTAGTCCACATAGCATCCCAGGCTTTATGCACACCAGCAGTCTAACCTTCGAATGGTTGCTCACCAATCTTTGACCAGGAATTGGGGCAAGGGTGAAAAATCTTTCACTTGCTAGTGGATCTACCCTTGTCTTCACTGCTTCTAGACCTCAATAAGTTTTCTAAATTGTCGTCTCTATAAATCAGCTGTCCTCAGAGTTAAGAACTGTGCACGTGTGAATGGCTCTGGCAGTAAGACTCGGGTCCCAAGAACTTGTAGGTGGGGGTTTACCCCTCTGCTCTTCACTCTGAAGCATTTTGGGGAGGAATTTTCCAGAGGTGCATTTGGTGGACACGGGGGGACTATGGGATGAACTCGTGATAGTGATGGTGGTGCAGAATCCAGGCTGGCCAGCATGGAAACTGAGAAACAACAGGCCCAGAAATGTCAAATACTGTGAGCACTGGATGGGAGGGGCGCTTTGGCCAAGGGGTGGGGAGAAAAGACATGGGATACCCTTGTCCCGTTCCAGGCCACAGTCATACTCCTGGTGATTACGTTAGCTTCCACAGTGCTCAGAGCTTTAGGGAAAAGCTAACGTATAAGATTCATTTGGACGAAAAGAAGTTCTTACACTTTGAATCCACACAGAAATCAACTGCCGCAGTTCCAGCCTCGCCTGAGTGGACAGTTCCAAGATGCGCTCCCTGTGCTCATGGCTGGTGTAGGCAGAATCAGTAAAGTCCTCTGTGCGCTCCAAGATGACTTCCAAAGTCGCAGAAAGATTCTCTTTTGACTGAAAATAAAGATTCTCCCGAAGAGCTTCAATGTTCATCTGAGAACAAAAAGGATACACATCTATGAGTCAATATTCCCACCGAACCAAACGGGCTGTAATTTTTAGCAGTGCCCAGAAAGACACTAGCCATTTCTTCACCGGTCTGAGGGCTCAGGGGAAATACAACCTCTAGTGATGACTCTGTTCTCCAGTACACATTGCTCAGGAGCCACCAGCGGCCACGCAGAGACTCACTGCGATGGCTGTCAATACAACATTCCTAGGAGACCAGTAAACACTAAGGCAGAAAAAGCATTATCGTGTAGCAACTGGTAGGAAAAACGAATCAGCTTGCAGGTATAGAATGTGCATCTGAGAAAATGCTGAGGCCAAGTCCTGGAAGACGCTACATCCAAATACTAACTTGTGCTGAGCCCGGGGGGAAAGGGTGTGGAGGGTGTGGGAATGGCAAGGGCTGGGAAAGGCATCAGTTTTTCCTTTCTCAATTCAGCCAAACTCTCCTAGGCGCCCAATCTATCTCTACATTTTGTCTTATGTCCCCAACAGCACCTCCCTGACCAAAACATTCCCCATCATTCTCTACCTGTATAATCTTTATAAAATGGAAAGTTTCTGATATTGCCAACTCCCTCTAATTGACATCTCACCACCTCTAAAATTAAGCCCAAATTTCTACTGCAAAACACAAAATCCTCTAGGGTCTTGACTTTATAGATGTTTCTGACAGTCTGTCTCACCACCCCCCAACTTCCCAAACAACCTGTCACTTCAGCCATCCTGTGCTCAGAGTTTCCTAAATATGCGACTGACACATGCTCACTGGCACAGTCTTTCTCTCTCAGCTTTCTACTGCCACTCTGCCACTCCAGCGGCATTTAACCTCTGGCCCATGAGATGTGTCGCAGAAACAACTTGGGCCAAGAGGTGATCCATGGTGATGACCATGACTGTGGTCACAATGAATGTGCTGATAAGGATAGCTTACACTTGTTTAGCACTTTAAAGTCCTTTCATAAATATAGTTTCCAGATAATCCTTACATCTGACCCATTTTCACATGACCCATGGAAGTACCCAGATTTGGAAATGCCATGGGTGGGGAAGAGGGGGCTTGCTTTTCCTTCTCGTCTTGGCCCAGGTTGTCTCCAGGAACTACTCCATCCTAGGTAAATAGCATTTTTTTCTTTTAAGCTAGGAAAGAACATGGATAAAAGTGACATATGGAATTAACAATAAGCCTCTGAGATTTAGAATGTAAACAGGATTACAACATAAAAATCAGTCATGTTGACCACACACCATTTATGTTTAAGATTTTTGATTCTCCCTTTTGAGAAAACATATATATGCTTTTAATAGCAACTTAGGGCTGCCTGGGTGGCTCAGTTGGTTAAGCATCCGACTTTGGCTCAGGTCATGATTTCGTGGTTGGTGGGTTCAAGCCCTGTGTTGGGCTCTGTGCTAACAGCTTGGAGCCTGGAGCCTGCTTCAGATTCTGTGTCTCCCTCTCTCTCTGCCCCACTCCTGTTCATGCTCTCTCTCTCAGAAATAGATAAACTTTTAAAAATTTTAAGAAAAATAGCAACTTAGTTTTTTCAAAAGCTATTCATTTACATGGTTTCATAAGATTTGTCCACACTCACAGTACTAAGCATAGTAATGCAGCTTCCTGCTACAGATGATACTCTCCATCAGAAAAGAAGGTAAGACGCCAAAAAGATACCCACTGGCCGTGAGACAGAGTCGCTCCAGAATGCCTGGCGGTGAAGTGGCAGCCAGAGCAGCTGGCAGCAGCCACAGGCACAGCACTGCCAAGTTAACCCGGAGCCGAAGTATGGCACCAAGAGGCAAAAGACCTAGCTCTGGCCCTGTTTGTTTCCCTAATTATTGTGTAACCCTTAACAAGATGTCTCCTCCCCCCACACCCCCGCCCCTTCAGCCTTTATAAAAAGAGCAATAAAAACTCTAAGAGAATGACTGATCTGTGTAGCTTCTTTCCCCTCGGAAAGAGAGGGCAGGACAGGAAGCAAACTCACAGGTATAACCTGAAAGGTCACGGACTATGGGATTCGCAAGTCCTGGTTTAAAGAAGGGCTCGGCCACTTACTAGCTTTCCTCCTCAAAAACATGACGATAATAAAACCCACCTAAAAGGGAAGTTAGAGATTAAATTAGATAATTTAATGAAGAGAATGGCCCCTAAAAATAACTGTTCTTTCCATGCCTTTCTTTCACCCCATGGTCCTACTTAGACCTTCACGCAATTAAAAAGATGAAAGAATTCCATCCTCGTTGCAGCCCTTAGCCTATCAGACGACTTCCGAGGGCCCTGTCAGAGAGGGGGTTGTGCTCGATGATGTCCTAGGCCCCCCTGATGCAGCCCCTGCTCTTCCACAGAGAGCGACTTCACCACCTCTCTGACCTCCCCTAAGAAGTTCTGCCCCAAAATGGCGGGGACTCTGGGTCACACTGCCCGGTTTCAAACCCGAACTCTGGCACTTCTAGCTGGCAAATTACTTAATCTCTGTTTCCCAGTCCCCTCAACAGTATAATGGGGATAATAATAATTGCAGTTCTTATGAGGATTTTACAGGCACATACATTTAAAGCATTCCAACAGGACTGGCACAGAGTAAGTGCTCAGTAATACATGTTAGCATGTATTAGTGTTCATTTAGAAATTTTAATTAATGGGGCGGTGGCCCTGTTGGTAAGCATTAGACCCTTGATTTTGGCTGAGGTCACGATTTCACAGTTTATGAGTTGGAGCCCTGCGTCGGGCTCTGCACTGACAAATCACAGCCTGCTTGAGATTCTGTCTCTCTCCCTCTCTCTGCCCCTCCCCCACCTGCACACATGCACACACGCTCTCTCTCAAAATAAACTTAAACAATTGTTTTTTTAATTAACATTAATACTATTAGTACAGTCTCAAAGTATCAACCCTAGAGCCCGGGGAAGAGTAGAGATTCCAGCAGAAATGATTTGCTGTCGGTCATCATCCACGGATAGAACAGCACTAACTCAAAAAACTGCGAACGCCCTTCTAAACAGAGGATAGGAGTCTCCCACTGAACCGGACAGCCACACGGGGCCAGAGTAGTGACCATAACCAAGACCAGTGTTCTTTGTACAAACTACGCCACACCAGATGTTACTGAACATTAAGTTTATACAGAGTGGCACTGTCTGAAAGGAAAAATATCTACTTTTGTGAAGCATCTATTCTAAAACAGCATGCCAAAATACGGATACTATATCTAACGATGTTCCTTTGACACGGAAGGAAAAAAAAAAAAGAAAATACACTCTCTCGATTCTTACCTTGAATTCTTTAATTCCACTAAAAATACTGACAGATGACATGTCAGTCTCTCCACTTGGTTTGCAGTCAGTCACGATTTCAATCACCTTATCTAATGCCACTTTCATTCGGTCAAATACTCCTTCTTTGTTTTTATGCGCTGATTCGCAGTTGGGATGCCTGAGACAGGTCTTCAAAACAATTGCAAGTTTTTAAGACATGGCCCATACCATAATACACAAAATCTTACAGAGAACACGTCATGCTAATAAAAATGGTTCTTTACCAAAATCTCCTGGGTCCCTGGCTCACCCAGCTGCTTCTCCTCACTACAAGTGGAAGCAGGATGAGTAAAAAGCGATAGCAAGGTTAAGTGAAAAAGGCACAGTGCAAAACTGTATCTTTATACTTCAGTAAGTTTACTTAAAATTTGGGGGGAAAAACTATCTTTATCATGATTAAAACTATTTTAAAATGTTGTCTTACATGTGCAAAAACTAAAAAAGAATGAGGAAAAACGAACAAATGTTGCATGACTGTGGAGGCATCTTTGGCGTTTAAAAAATGAGAATGTAAACTCCTCATGGGCCTAGATGTGAACAGGGCCTTCCAAGTGGGCTCCAGTGGACTTTGTGGCTTCACTAATCCTAGGCTAGAGTGAATATTCTGAGCAGAAAAGGCAGTTCTAAATAAACTGCTAACGAGCTGTTTACTAGTTCGTTCTTGAATTGTACCAATTTGCTGGCCAGCTGCTGTTTGGAATTACAAGCGCTCAATTCACAATTTTGTTAAAAGGAGAATAAGGCATTAAAGGTATGAATTGACAGAATAAACAAATTAAAGGCTGAATTAGTACTCCACTGTTACTCAACAGATTCTAACTCGCCTCGCTTTTTCAAGAGCACGTGTGCTGGCTCCCCAATGAGACTGGCAAACCCTGCAGAGGCAGTGACAGTGTGTGACAGGCCCGAGTCACAGCACCCAATACACCATCTTCCGCTCGGCTGCTCACTCAAAGCTGACTCACGGATTAACTGCTGTTTGGAACTGGGGAAGGAAGTTAACATTCTTGCTAAAGAATAACAGATTTGACTGCTGTGGCCTATGTTCTGATTTATCACTCTGATCTTTCTAAAAATGTAAAATACGTAAGTTAGGTGCGTTTAATCAGGTAAAACAAAAGTGTTCCTACCTTTGAGGCTGTGAGAAGCATCATTGTACACTTTTCAAGAACTGCCCTTGCTGCTGCCATTTTTGCCTTTTTCTTCTCATCTTTCAGATCCTAAAAATGAAATAAAATCATTGAACAGTCTAGGATCCTATAAACAATCCGATTTCTTGGCAAATCATTTATTCAACGATAACAAGACTCAGCCAACTAACATTGTTTAAAAGGTGACAAGGTGAAAAAAAACCAGGATAAAGTTTTATAAAATGTCACCACTTTGATCTAAATACATCAACACGATGTGTGGGAAGAAACAGCTGCCCCTACTGAGGGCAGCAGAGCCAGGGACTGAGACCGAGGGGGGTGTTGCCTCGCGGCTCACGCTCTGGCGGCCTGCATGCCAGACAGTCTCATGCCTATGTGGACACACCTCTCTCCTGACCGGAAACAACCATCCTATCCTTTACTCAATTAACAGTTGCTTATTAATCAAGTATTTATGGGCTAATATTTCCTTCCCAATAGATACTTAGAAGTCACCTCTTTCAGAGACCATGTCTGATTAATCCCCTCCAAGTATTTATTCATCTCAAACGGAGTTTTATTTGTCCTAAACTTAACCAATATGCTGCTCTGAAATATTCTTAAGACGTTTCTTGGGCATAGAGTTTCTTCCAAGTAGATTATAAAGTCTGAAGCAGGCACTGTGCTTTGAATTTTTTTCTTTTAGTTTCTCTTCATAGAGCCCTTGATAGAATGTGTGCTATCACATAAAGTACCTAAATATTGTGATCAAATCTAGAACCAAATACTCTCATAATACTTTGGTCACGACCATCTAAATCAGAGGTCAGCAGTCATTTTTAATAAAAGGCCAGACAATAAACTTTTTAGGTTTTCTGGGTCAAATGGTCTCTGAAACAACTACTTAATTCTGCCATCATAGTATGAAAGCCACCTCTAGACAATATTCGACTAACATGGCTATGTCCCAATAAAACTTTACTTATGGTCACTGAAATCTGAATTACACAAAAATTTCACCTGCCATATTAGTGTTTTCATTTGTGACTTGTAAGTCATACATGAACCACATATTGTATGGTGATAACAAATGATAAAAGAAAATGGCATCTCAATCTGTTAGAAGGCTGGTCCACAGGACACAAGAGAAGTCTCCAGAAACTCCAGATGGTCCAAGAAACACTAACTTAAGCATACAATCCAGCCTGCCACTTTCCAGGCCAATATGCTTCTTCTAACTTCAGCTACAACCAGGATTGTACATGCCCAACATGATACCCTATGTGACTATACCAAAACATCTCAAGAAGAGGTCATTATATATTTAACCTGCTAACAAGATGAACTCATGCAAGAATACCCCAACAAAGAAAAGTCAACCCTAAATACAACATGCTTTTCCACCTCCCTAAACTTATGAGCTTATAGTCTAAATTGGGGAACAGACCTACAAGAACTAATATCATGGTGTAGGCTGAAAATTACAGGCTCCAAAATCAGACATAACAGAGTTGAATCTGCTAGAAGAGTGACCTGGGAAAAGTTTATTATCATCTCAGGTTCTGTTTCCTCAGGTGTAAAACAGTAATAACAATACCTACCTTGCAGGAATGTTTTCAAAATTAAAGAGATCATGTACATTAAGTACCTAATACATAGCTAATGCAGATAAACAATGCTTGAGTTATTACTAGTGATCTAATGTAGAAAACTTACAGAAACAGATCAGAGCAGAATAATATATAACAAGTTACAAAAAGAATTAACAAGATATACAACAAAATACTATCAGAATATATATGATGACTCAATTTATTTGTCTGAGCCTGGGTAGACGGTAAAATGTAGTTTCATAGAAGAGGGAATATTAGATTTGAGCCGTAAAGGCAAGTATGACCTTTCTTAGTGTGTGTAGTGAGAACATATTTAACAGTTGTATGTATGCAAAAAAAAAAAAAAAACAAAACAAAAAAACCCCACAAAAACAAAACACCATGCAGATTTATTTACTTTATCCTGGCTCTTTTATGAAAGGCTTTCAACAGCAAGGTTACAAGTTTAATAAGCAAAGAAACCAACCCAAATGATCACAAAGATCACACCTCCATCCAAATTAAAAAGTATGCATGCATTTGAAGATTTTTGAATGTGGTGAATACATACATTTTGTCTATCACCAGTTAGATGTGCAAACTCCACCATTTCATTTCCAAATTGACTGAATATTTGGACAAACTCTTGAAAGCTATTCACTTTCTCCAGTCTTTCCATAGTTGCAAGAACCTGCAAAACAGAATATTTTATTGTCATGTGTAGATGTGAAAGAGACTGAGATGTCGAGGCTGAGTACCCAGGGAAAAGGAGAAACTGAATTCTAGGGGAAAGCTAAGGAGGAGAAGGCAGGAAAGGAAGAGCCCAGAGCAGTAGTGAAGCAGACCCAAAAGTTAACATCATCTAGTGAATGATTTGTCTTTAGGATGGGAAGACTTGGTGTTACTCTGAAAGTTAAAAGGAAAAAGAGTACAAGAAATGCCTCAATAGACAGAGGAGATCATTCATGTAGCAAAGTCTGGAGAAGGTGGAAGTGTGCAGGACGGAGGTAATCAAATCTTCAGAGAACTAGGGAGCGAGGGAGGAAAAAGACGACACACAGAAGCCTCGAGGTTCAGTGAACCAGAACCCAGGAACCCCATTCTTCCCAAGAAGTGGAAGAAGTGGAAGGAAGGTCACTGCACTGTGAGGAGTGGAAAGGGAATTGTGGCACTTCGAGCGCAGGAAAACGGTTTGGATGAATCAGGAATTGCCTGTGTCGAATAAATCAGTTGCCAAGAGGCTTTGGGAAGCTGGGGTGAAAGAAGCGAGAAATCTCTAGCAGAGCCAACAGACAATGTTAGGTGTTTTCTTGATATTAGAAGTAAAGTAAGTAAATGTGAAACATATTTTCAAATCCCTTTCTCTAAAATAACACCACTGGATTAGCTTTCGTCAGACCAAGATAGGTAAAGAAAACACAGATATCCTGTGTTTACTTTTTTAAACTGAGGATGTGATGGATGTTTGGTGTGTCAATCTGCCCTGGCAGCTCAGGAAGTGCAGGCGCCTAGGACAGATAAGGCCGATGGCCGCCACTGCGTGGACACTCTTACCTTTCACAGACAGGAAGGTTTTCTCTTGTCCCTCTGGCACTGCCCGGTCTACCTCTCCAAATTCTTTTTCTTTTGAAACTCACACTCTGATTCACTCAACATTCTTCTGGTAGTTTTGTCCTCAAACTTGACTAAGACAACCTCTTCCCTGGCAGACTCCCCTCCTCCTTGCCTAGGGAATCATCCAGGGAAAGAAGTGACTGTACATGCCCTAGCCTCCCAGATGATGGAGGAGCACAACCATTAGCTGAAGAGACTGGAAAAGTTCTAGGCTGGGAGAGTTTAAATTTATTCTGTAAGCCTCATGATTATCCATTGTCTCTAGGGATACTGCATGTAGAAATTTTGTAGAAATTTGGATAATTGTGGTTTCAGATGACTGAATTTTTTTTCTTAAGCTCATAAATTATTATCCTCTGACTCTGAAAAAAAGATACTGAGGAATTTGGTATTTTTATCAACTACGTTTCCACTACATATGTTGTCATGGTGCTTGGCTTTTCTTCCTGAATTTGTATACAAGAAAAGCTTTAACGAATAAGCTTAAACAAGTAGATAATGGTTTTCTGAGAAGAAATATTATTTGCATCTAAAAGTTTAGACCCAGAACACACATTGTTTAGGACTTATAGGTACAGAAGAAATACCACTTTTAAGCTATAGACAAGTGGAGTTATAAACATTAAAACTGACAAGCATTGCCAAATTACCTGTAATTAACCTAAAAGATACTTTTTGAACAACCCTGAAAGTCACAAGTATAGAAACACAAGAAAGACAAGTACCTTATTTCTTGATGTTATTATCTGCTTAATGACTACTCGGTCTGCCAGCAACAACACTTTTGTCACTGAAGAAAGAAGTAATCTTGCAGCCTTTATAACGCCTGTTTTATCCGCAAAAATTGTGATCTGGCCATCAGATTCTGGGTGATTCAAGCTGCTTATATCTGTAAGTGCTGCAATTGTTTCTCCTAACAAGAAAGGCAAGGGTGAAAAGTTAAATTGGGAATAAGATGCACTTAAATTAAAATCTAGACTTTACTCTTGAAGAGAGATCATGCTCAACAGTTAGACATTGGCTTTGGAGTTTAATTTCAAGAAGAAGAAATAGCTACTCTTCGATGAACACAAGGATTATCATATGAGGCTCCTGAATGACAAAATAATGAACTTTGAGAACTTTGAAAAATTGGTTGCCTTCACCAAGTTTGACAAATATATTAACTTTTGTTTCCAGTGGTATAGCCAACTACATGATCTAAAAAGCCTCCTGCTCTGGGGCGCCTGGGTAGCTCAGTCAGTTAAGCGTCTGACCATGGCTCAAGTCGTGATCTCCTGGTTCGTGGGTTCGAGCCCTGCATCAGGCTCTGTGCTGACAGCTTGGAGCCTAAAGCCTACTTTGGATTCTTTGTCTCCTCTCTCTCTGCCCCTCCCCTGCTCACGTGTTTTCTCTCTCAAAAATAAATAAACATTAAAAAAACGAAATAAGAAGAAGGGGGGCGCTCTGCGCTGACAGCTCGGAACCTGGAGCCTGCTTCGGATTCTGTGTCTCCCTCTCTCTCTGCCCCTACCCCATTCATATTCTCTCTCTCTCTCTCTCTCTCTCTCTCTCTCTCTCTCTCTCTCGCTTTCTCAAAAATGAATAAACATTAAAAAAAAAAGTTAAGGGGTGCCTGGGTGGCTCAGTCAGTTGAGTGTCTGACTTATGTGGGCTCGAACTCACATACTGTGAGATCGAGCTCACATTGGGTTTTGTGCTGACAGCTGAGCCCGGAGCCTGCTTCAGATTCTGTGTCTCCTTCTCTGTCCCTTCCCGGCTCACACTCTGTCTCTGTCTCTCTCTCTCAAAAATAAGTAAACATTAAAAAAAAAGTTTTATAAAAGTTAAAAAAAAGGAGAACCCAAAGCAGAGCAGTAAGCAGCTGCCATGGCTTTGGCCAGGGGTGAGGAGACAGAGGTGTACTGGGGTAAGGGGTAGGGGTCACTGCACATCTCCATACCCTGAAGGGGCTAGGGTTTTTATGAACACCCACGGAAAAAAAGACAAAGCTTTGTGCCCCTTGGGAGGCATCTTCAGTGAAAAGGGGGCGTAGAAAAATGATCCACTGGCAAAAGGAAATAACAATCTGGTTTATCTGTTGGGCACCTGGGCTCTGCATGGGAAAACAATGAAAGATCTATCCTGAGAACTCAAACCACAGGCTGACCCTGAGACCTGCTGTTTGAATTTATACTTCTTACGATGCCTAGCATACCATGCCCATTGTACCAAATAAACTTCCAACCTTCTAGAAAAAGTCTCTTCTTCACTATCAAAATGTTGCCATCAAAATGCTTTGATTTCTGTAATAGCAATTATGCATCAATAAAACAATACAAATATATGTTCTCCTTAAAAATGAAACCAGGCTATAATTTCTTCCAAACTTTACGGTTTAACTTAACAATTTAAAAAAAATAAACTTTCCATCATCTTGCAATGTTCAAGATAATTTTTTACATCCTAAGTAAACCTCAGTACATAATAGATTGATTTTCTCACAAAAGTCCCCTTGTCAATATCATTATATACATCCAATAAAGTATCTGCCCATAGGTTAATGATACTGAATAAAAGTACCTGAACTTTCACGGACAGGTCATAGGGTGTGACAGAATGAAATCAAGATTTAGGATAAGTCTGGTGAAAGCACCTGGACTAGAAAGGAGAGACTCAAAGTCAGGGTACTAATGAGGCAGCTATGTCATCGGTGGGTATGAAGTAGTAAGGATCTTGCAAGGATGGCAGCCATGGGAATATAAAAAAGATGATTTGAGAGATACCAAGGAAAGAAAATATAAAATTCGAACCTGAACAGTGATAAGAAAAGAAGGAGAAATGAAAAAAAAAAAAAAAAAAAAAAAAGGCTTCGAGTTTGTGAACCTAAATCATTTTTTTTTAATCAGAAAGAAGGTCACAGAAAGGGGTATGATAAATTTACTTTCAGACAACAGGAATCTGAAACAACACAGGAAAACCCAAAGGATAAGCCACTAGATATGTATTGGTTACATATCATGACAACAGCTGAAACTCTACTAATAAGAGGAAGTCTGTGGTAGCCAGCCTCCAAGATGGCTCCCAAAGTTCCCCACCTCCTGGAATCTACATCTTTGTGTGGTTTCCTCCCACATCACACCAGGGTTGGTAGGGTAGAAGTGATGGTTTGTCACCTCCAAGATTAGGTTTTTAAAGACACTAAGGTAGCCATCTTGGTTGCTCTCGCTCACTCTCTCTGTCTGAGGGAAGCCAACTACCATGTTGTAAGTAGCCATTCCTACAAAGAGGCATAGGTAAGGTGAAACTAAGGCCTCTGGCCAAAGCCAACAAAGAAGTAAAGCCTGCCAAAAATCAAAAGAGGAAAGCAATAGATCCTGCGGTCCAGTCAAGCTTTCAGATAGCTACAGGCCCAACAGACACCTTGAGTACAACCTCATGAGAGACAGTGACCCAGACCCAGCTGGCTAAGCCACTCTCTGACTTCTGACCTTCAGAAACTATGTGAGGTAATAAATGTGGTTTTAAGTTGCTAGGTTTGGGTTAATTTGTTACACAATAGGTTACTAATACAGTTTACATAGCAAAATATACAGAGGAATAGAAAGGTTAGAATTAAACTTTTATGTACACAAAAAGGGGCAAGAGGATTAGTATCAGTTTGCAATAATTTAGAGGATAAAAATGTTTCCTCTCTACCTCTGGAAAATGTTACTTTTTCCTACAGCTCTCAATCCTCAAAGATACTACATATGAGCCTGCACATATGGTATTATATAACTTTTCCTTTTTCTGACTAAACCCAGGCATTAAACTCCTAACTACGTGGGATGGTAACATTTGGTTAGCTCCACCAACATGGTCAAATTCTTTCTTAACATTATAAAGCTGTTCAAAGTGTAGACTGTTCAGAAATTAGCTTTCTGAAAAAGTCACAGAGCTGTCCTTTTAGCTTCGTGGTTGCCATTTTTAACTTGTATATGTAATTACTGTTGTGTCTTAATGTGAAAATCCAAAGTCGGTTAAATACAAATATTTATTGAGCTCCCATATAAACTATAAAACCTAAGTAGACAAGTAAAAATATTGGAGGAGGGGCACAAATTGGGTGGAGTCTAAAATTATAAACTTCTAGTTACCAAATAAATAAGTTATGGGATGTGATACACAGCGTGGCAGCTATAGTTAATACTGTATTGCATATTTTTGAAAATATTGCTTATTTTTAAGACACTAAATCTTAAAAGTTCTCATCACAATTTTTTTTTAACTATATCTGATGACAGATATTAACTAGACTTACTGTGTGAGTATTTCACAATGTAGTTGACCCTTAAACAACATGGGTTTGAATGCTGTGGGTCCATTTACATGCAGATTTTTTTTTTCAGTAAAAACAGTATAGTATTACAAATGTATATTCTCTTCCTTATGACTTTCTTAATATTTTTTTTTCTCTAGCTTCCTTTATTGTAAGAATACAGTAATAACACGCAAAAGATGTGTTAACCAACTGTTTATGTTATCGGTAAGGCTTATGGTCAACAGTAAGCTATCAGTTAAATTTTTGGGGAGTCAAAGTTATACATCAATTTCCAACTGCACAGGGGGTCAGTACCCCTAATCCCTGCGTTGTCTAAAGCCAACTGTATGTACAAATATTGAGTCACTATGCTGTACATCAAAACGAACTTAACTTTATATGTCAACTATACCTCAATTTTAAAAAAAGGTAAAAACACAGTGTAAGAACTCAACAGAGGAGGGGCCCCTGGCTGGCTCAGTCAGTGGAGCATGTGACTCTTAATCCTGCAGGTCATAAGTTCAAGCCCCATGTTGGGTGTAGAGATTACTTTAAAAAAAAAAAATCTTAAAAAAAAAAAAAGAACTCAACAGAAGAAAGAAAAAAGAAAAACAGTAATAAGTATAACAACTAATACTTATCGAGTACTTTCTATGAGCCAAATGCATACATGCATTATATCAAAACACTTCTGTAAACACTAACATCACCCCTATTTTATTGATGAGAAAACTGAGGTTTAAAAAAGTTTATCAATATCACACTGGTATCAAGTGAAAAGCTGGGACTAAAATCCAGGCAGTCTGACTCCAAAGTCCTAGTTCTTTATCACTACTTTACATTATTCCCCTCAAATAAATATTAAATTGTTCAGAGGAGAAATTGATTACTATGGCCTGAGTGGACCCGAAACATTTCAGGAGTAATTCAAGTTAAGTCTTAAATTTGTGCATGTTAAGAGAAATTAGGGCTTCCATATATACAATTCCAGGAGGCGCCATTCTCATTCTCTTACCAGAGTGACATAAGAGGTAGTTCTCAAGAGGGGAAAGGCAACTTCCAAATGAAAAGAGACAACAGGCAGAGCCCATGACAACAGATGGCTTCTGAAAGATTCCTGTATGGAGCCGCCTGGGCTCAGAGTTACTCACAGAGAGCCACAGTCTACAGGAGTGCGGGTCGGTGGACCATGTCCTCTTTCCTCACCATACACAGGAGCACAGTAACATCCTACAAAGCCCATAAGGTGAGTAGGACTCAGCTTGCCCTTTCATTAAAAAAACTCTATTCAAAACCTATTCAAAAACCTAATTAAGGGTTGCTATAAAAAAACAGTAATATGTAGACCATCTCTACATTTTCTGTTGAATTGTCCACTGCCTTATGTAATGTCTGTTGTATAAGTGCCCACACAATAATTTAGTGCCAGGAAAAAAGTTGCTCTCCTCTTGACGAGCTGGTCTGTTTCCTTTCAACAAACAATGAGTATTACATAACCCTTTCTTTTCCACATTTTTGTCTTGCCTTTCAGGATTTTCAAAGATAAATTTCATGCTTAATTAAAGTAACAGCGTTGGCCAAACTTTCCAGAATATTTATTTTCATCTCCTATTATAATGGGTTTATTAAACATATATCTTTTATTGTAAGCTATTTCAAATCCTCTTTAAAATGTAGGCAAAATACAAGTTATAAATACAATGAGGCCATCCCTCCTTCCCCACTTAAAGTTTATTCACTATCACAGTGAATGGCTAGAAATTCAAGAGTCAACTCAGAATCCTCCCTTTCTTTTAGCTAATACCAAAGTTCTAGCTATTTAACCACCTTAATATTTTGCACGCCCTCCCTGTTCTTTATTATCTCTAAGACATTGCCTTGGCTTAGCATGGTTTACTGTAGAAGCTTCCATAGTAATTTCCCTCCCTATGTCTGAACTCTTTCAATCAACCCTCTTTGTTCATTTCCTCCATACTACCAGAAAGACAAAGTATGTCTCTCATCTGGCTGAAATTTCCTCAGTCTGTCATCTACAGAGTAATACCTGAAGTCATTCATAGAACACACAGGACCATATATGACCTGGTTGGCCCCTCCATATTTACTTGGCCTTATCTCACCCAGATGACCCTCTAAATATACCTGCTCCTCCCACAGTAAATAGCACCACCATTTCCCTAGCTGTTCATACTCCAAACCTTAGAGTTATCCAAACCTTGGCGTTATCTCTCAAAAATAAACACTAAAATAATAAAATAAATGTGTATTTATTTTTGAGAGAGAGAAAGAGAGAGAAGAGAGAGAGAGACAGACAGACGGAGGGACAGAGAGAGAGGGAGACACAGAATTTGGAACAGGCTCCAGGCTCTGAGGTATCAGCACAGAGCCTGACGCAGGGCTTGAACTCACGAGCTGTGAGATCACAACCTGGGCCGAAATCGGATGCTCAACCGACTGAGCCACCCAGGCACCCCACCAGTGACCTTTTTAAAATATGAGATTATGCCACCACCTTGTATGAAACCTTCCATTAGGCTTCCTATTATACTTAGAACACAGTCCAAAGTTCCTATCTCTGCCTAGAAGGACATACCTATTCTCACTCTTCTCCTTTCCAGAAATACCATTCTTTCAGATATTCATTCATTCATGTAGCTGTGGCCCTCATTTTTCAGTCTCTGCAACAATGTTACTTCCTTAGAGGATTTCCTGACTCTCTACCTTAGTAGTTCTCAACTGGGGGCCATTTAGACCCCAAAAAGGACATTTGACAAGGTCTGGAATGTTACAAGATTTGGTGTCACAGTGGGAGAAGAGGGAATCTACTGGCTTCTAATAGGTAGAAGCTAGGGATTCTGGTAAATACTTTATAATGCACAGGACAGCCCCCACCACCAACAAAGAATTATCAACAAATAATTATCTGGCCCCAAATGTCAACAGTATCAAAGTTGAGAAAAGCTGTCCTCTGTAAAACATACCTCCTCTGGTCTCCTAACCCTTACTCTGCTTTATTTTTTCATGAATAATAATTATATATCTATTCATTTGTTTCTGGTCTCCCTCACTAGAATGAAAGCTCCATGAGGGTAGACATTTGACTGATGTACACACAGCTATTTCACAATGGCCTAAAAGAAAGCCTGGCATATAGCCAGCACTCACTAAATATTTATTGAAAGAAAAAATGGAAAAATTATACTTCAACAAGGCTGAACTACTTGTATCCATCAAAATACCCCAGGGTCTCTCAGGCTTCTGTGCCACCAGCTATAGAGAACTGTGGGACTTCATAAAATTTGTAGTCACTATGATTTGTCTGCTATAGAGTATAGGAATACGCTAATTTTTTTTTGAAGATTTTATTTTTCAGTGATCTCTACACCCAACATGGGGCTCAAACTTACAACCCTGAGCATGCTAATTTGCTCCTTGAGGACAGAGACTATGCCCCACATTCCTCTGTATCTCTGGCATTTCAATGGCTAATGGCAAGAATGGAAGACCATCTCCCTACCCAGTGAAAGAATTCAGTGTGTCAGATTTAGGACTTGAGCCAAGAGAAGTTCCATATTTCTGGAAGCTAATCCAGAATCTATAGGAATCCATAGGAATCTATAGGAATCTATAATCACAGGGCTAAAGCACAGAACATATTTTTGCTCAAAATAAGACAATAATCTGTCATGGTATCCAAAGCAATAAAATTGGTATAAAAAAGTTTTAATATCAATATCACATACCTGCTTGTTTAGCTTCAATACAGGCAATAGTTATTTCTTCTTTCAAGTCCCAGTTTTCATTGGCTATAGCTTCCCCTACTTTAACAAATCTTCCAACTGCCAAGTTGACAGCTTGTCCTACACGCTGAATTGCTTGCAGAGTTTTATCAGACTTTTTGGTATTATCTTTATGATTAATAAGCGTGGTGATCTAAAAATAGAAGAAGATAAAAGCATTTGCTTAAAATTTATCTCAATATCTTTTTTTTTTTAATTTTTTTTTCAACGTTTATTTATTTTTGGGAGAGAGAGACAGAGCATGAACAGGGGAGGGGCAGAGAGAGAGGGAGACACAGAATCGGAAACAGGCTCCAGGCTCTGAGCCATCCACCCAGAGCCTGACGCGGGGCTCGAACTCACGGACCGCGAGATCGTGACCTGGCTGAAGTCGGACGCTTAACCAACTGTGCCACCCAGGCGCCCCTATCTCAATATCTTTTAAAACTATATCACAAAGGCCAAGAAAATTAAGCCCAGAATACTGGATTAAGCCTGGCGTACGGCAACAGTCTTTGGCCTAGTAGACTAAATTGATGGCTTTAATGCTTCAACCCAGAGACAACCAGTAAAGCATCCTGCATCCCTCCTCAAGACAATGTTTCTATTAATAACAATCCCAAGTTTACCTGATGATGGTTATCTGGGACATATAGTTCCAGAAGCCCTCCAGGTATTCCAACAAATCTTAAAGACAGAAGAAAAGTAGGAAAGGGAGGCTCATTACACTCAAAAACAAAACAAAACAAAACAAACACCTCACAAAAAACCAAAGCACTTCTTAGTGCTTACAGCACAGTAGAGATCTAATTTCCTCAACTATGGCTCGAGCTGCTGTGAGAGTAGAGACGACATTCCATTCCACTGCCTAGCAGTGTATAGGTTGTACAAAATGGTATGCATGTCATACATGCTTACTGAATTAGCCAGACATTTTAGAATGACCACTGTAATCTATGTTTTATACTTCTCTAAGTGTTGTTGTAGACCCAAAGTACATTACATACCAAGAGTTTTAATACCTGATTCCAGGCCCTGAAGTAAAATATAGAAGGTGACAAGTTAAGCTTGTTGAAACAAATATAAATCCTCAAAATGTCCTAGAAAACTAGTACGTGAACTATACCGACATATCAAAATATTTAAAGAATGTTACATGAAAACTATGGATCTTAAATAGTACATGTCCACTGAATATAACTGTGAAATGATTTATATAAGTGCATTAGCAAATACCAGAATACAGAACTAAGAGAAGAGGAATGGCTCTTTGAGAAACTTTACAGGTTATGGTACTAATAGTTTAGAATCAGGAAGGCCTGGGTTTGAGCCTTGGCTCTGCCTTGGATCTCCAAATTTCCTCACCTATATTATTTTTCAAATTTTGAATGTTTCCTAGGTGCCAGGTCCTAAGAATGCATCAGTGAACAAGACTAACACAATCCTGCCCTTGTTCAGTTTACAGTCTATCAGAATAACAAAATATATAAAATAAATTTATACATAATTTATAAAATCATATAAAATATATTTGTTGCACATCTACCATATACCAAATAAAATTTTAGGCAATGATGAAAAAGCAATGTAAATCAAAGAAAAGACCCAAACTCTCATGGAGCTTACATTCAAGTGGGAGGGAGGACAGATGATAATCAAAAAGGTAAACAAACAAACAAAAATAATGCAAATACTATACAAAATATTAAAATAGTATAATACGATAGAAGTATTTTTGTAGCTATCTCAGATTAGTTGATCCTCCTTCTATGAGGAAGTG
The DNA here is from genome assembly GCF_014898765.1 of Herpailurus yagouaroundi. NCBI lineage: Eukaryota > Metazoa > Chordata > Mammalia > Carnivora > Felidae > Herpailurus > Herpailurus yagouaroundi. Next base: position 33,368,777 of record NW_024412401.1, read on the forward strand.
ATATTTAAACTAAGATCTAAATGATATAAAGTAGTCAAGTTGGCAAACATCAGGGGACAAAGCATTCTAGGGAGAAGAAATAATTGTTGGAGGCGGGAGAGAGAAAGGGAGAGAGAGAGAGAAAGGGAGAGGGAGAGGGAGGTGAAGAAGGGGGAGGAGAGAGAGAGCGAGAGGAAAGGAGAAGGGAAGCCCATCTTGTTCAAAGAATGAGGTAAGGCTAGAAGTAGTTAAAGAACAGTGACAAGAAGGCAAGTAGAAAACCAATATCCAGCAGGTGGGCAGGGACCAGCCATGAAAGGCTATGTATTTTATTCTAAATATGACTGGCAGCCACTGAAGGGTTTCTAAACAGGAAAGTGCTATGATCTCCGCAGTGATTTTTAAATGTGTCCACACATTCTTTGATATTTCTCCTTTCAAGAGGCAGAGACTCATTTCTCTCCCCTGAAGTATGAACTGAACTTAGTGACTTACTTCTAATGAATAAAGTGGAAGCAATGGCATACTTCTGAGAGTAGATCATAAAACACATTTTACCTTCCACCTCCCTCTCTCTCTCCCTCTCAATCTCAGATCAATCACTGCTGGACAAAAACAGCTACCATATTGTGAAGGACACTCTCGCAACTCGATGGAGATACCCACATGGGAAGAAACGGAGGCTTCCGGCCAAAAGATAGTGAAAAACTGAGGCCTCCTGCCAACAGTGAGAAGAATGAACATGGAAACAGATTCTCCGGCCTCAGTCATGCCTTCAGATTATGGTGGGCCCAGCCAACGTCTGGATTTCAATTTCACAAAAGACCATCCAGAACCATGAGGCAAACCATCCCAGAATTCTTGACTCACAGAAACTGAGATGATAAATATTTATTGTTTTAAGGCAGTAAATTTGGGGTAATTTGTTATGCATCAATAGATAATGAATACATATTTTGGTATCTTGAATGTGGCAATGCTGTAACAAACCTAAAATGTGGAAGTGGCTTTGCCATCAGACTGTGGAAGTTGAATGGACTTTGAGGAGTTAGTAAAAGCTAGAGAGTACTGAATACACTTTGCAGAAGTTCCTCAAGGAAGCTATGGGTAAAAGCTTAAAGTCATAAAAAAATCTTATTGAAAAGTGGAGAAAAGAAGATCTTTGTTATGTGGTGTCAGAAAATCACCCCCAGGAATGTGTAAATTAGAGAATAAACCTAATGAACTGGGTGATCTAGCTAAGGAGATTTCAAGACAAATTTTGAAGGTGCCACTTAGCTTCTTGCTTAAAATGTAAAAATGTAAGAAGAGACACAGAAGCGAAAGGAAACACTGTTAAATAAAAAGAAGCCAGGACTTGCTGTATGTGAAAATTCCTTGCTTCTCCAAAAGGCAAATGATGCTAAAATTAAGAATGGCTTCCAGGCAAAAACAAAATCTAGGGCACTGTCAGGAAGCAAGGTCTAAAGATGAAGCTGAGAGTGTGACTATAAAATTTTATGTTAAGATCTCAGGAAGATTCAAGGTGCTGTTCCAGAGATCCATTCACTTAAACAACAGGTCTCTGAGAAGCTTTAAGAGTATTGTCCCTCAGGAGTCCCAGCAGAAGCCCAAGTTAGAGCAGGGCTTATCATAAAGAGACTTGTGGGTATGGTTTGTCTAATTAAGTTAGCCCAATAAGATTCACAGGAGACTCACAAAATTTTGAGGATAATTAGGTCAAGAGACATGGACTGAAGGAGACAGATCAGTACAATTAGGTCAAGAGACATGGACTGAAGGAGATAGATCACTACAAAATGAAGAGTTTTTTGCATCCCCAAGCTTCCATCGGCAGGGAGCAGGCTGAGAAACCATGCAGATATAAATATGGGCTCCCTTTCATGAGTGAGGATGACTCAGAGCAGTGCTAATGGCCATGAAGAAACATTCCTGGGCTTCATGTCTTCATCAAGGTACCATTAACCTGTGTTTGGGTGGGTTTCAGAATACTGTGAACCAGTGGCTCCTAGTTTCCCCATTTTCAAACAGAAAAAATATGGCTGTTATCATATGCTTACTTCCTGTTTGATTTTGTTTTTAGTTGTTGTTTTAACAAAAATTGTTAAACAATTTTAGTTGTTGTTTAACAGGTTATCCTCTGCCTGTCCCACCACTAAAAGTTGTGTGCTTGGGAGCAGATAACTTGTCACTTTAGTTCATAGGTCTTTAGATCAAATGGAACTATACTCAAGGAGCTACACCTAAGGAACTCTGCATATAAGAAGTCTCATCTGAATCAGATTTAGATGCCAAAATCTTTAATTTCCAGCTATGCCATAAAGGGATGAGACTTTGGGGAGGCCTGGGGGTGCAGGGGAAGAAATGGGAAGAAAAGTAAACAATCTGTGGCCAGAGGGTAGAATGCAGTGATTTAAAAATATGTCCAAAAATTCTTTCCTATTCCTGCCTTTAAGAGGTAGAGCCTCAATCCCCTCTCCTTGAGTGTGGGCTGAACTTGGTGAATTACTTCTCACTAATAAATCAAGCAGAAGTGACAGTGTGGTACTTTTGAGAGAGGTCATAAAGGCACTCTGGTTTCAATCTTTCTCTCTCTCTCTCTCTCTCTCTCTCTCTCTCTCTCTCTCTGAGATTATTCCCTCTAGAGGAGGCCAGTTGCCATGTCATGAAGACATCTGACCAGCCTGATGCAAAGTCTAACATGACAAACAACTGAGTGAGGCGTCCAACCAACAGCTAGCAAGAGTCTGAAGTCTCCTGCCTACAGACATGTGAGTAATCTAAAAGCAGGCAGGATTTTTCTTGTTTCTTGAGATAGGCCTGGATTGCAATGTATTTTCCTCTCGGGACTGCCTTCACTGCATTCCAAAGCATATGGATTGTTGTCTTCTCATTTTCATTTGTTTCCATTTGTTTTTTAATTTCTTCTCTAACTGCCTGGTTGACCCATTCATTCTTTAGTAGGGTGTTCTTTAACCTCCATGCTTTTGGAGGTTTTCCAGACTTTTTCCTGTGGTTGATTTCAAGTTTCATAGCATTGTGGTCTGAAAGTGTGCATGGTATGATCTCAATTCTTGTATACTTATGAAGGGCTGTTTTGTGACCCAGTATGTGACCTATATTGGAGAATGTTCTATGGGCACTCGAGAAGAAAGTATATTCTGTTGCTTTGGGATGCAGAGTTTTAAATATAATTGTCAAATCCATCTGATCCAATGTATCATTCAGGGCCCTTATTTCTTTATTGATCCTATGTCTAGATGTTCTATCCATTGCTGTAAGTGGGGTATTAAAGTACCCTGCAATTACCACATTCTTATCAGTAAGGTTGCTTATGTTTGTGATTGTTTTATATATTTGGGGGCTCCCATATTTGGTGCATAGACATTTATAATTGTTATAATTCTAATTTATAATCTTCCTGATGGATAGACCCTGTAATTATTATATAATGCCCTTCTTCATCTCTTGTTACAGCCTTTAATTTAAAAACTAGTTTGTCTGATATAAGTATGGCTACTCCAGCTTTCTTTTGACTTCCAGTAGCATGACAGATAGTTGTTCTCCATCCCCTCACTCTCAATCTGAAGGTGTTCTTGGGTCTAAAATGAGTCTCTTGTAGACAGAAAATAGATGGGTCTTGTTTTTTTATCCATTCTGATACCCTATGTCTTTTGGTTGGAGCATTTAGTCCATTGACATTCAGTGTTATTATTGAAAGATATGGGCTTAGAGTCATTGTGATATCTGTAGGTTTCATGCTTGTAGTGATGTCTCTGGTACTTTGAGGTCCTTGCAACATTTCACTCACAGAATCCCCCTTAGGATCAACAGCACACCTAAAGGAAATAGAAGCAGAACAGCAAAGACACCCCAAACCCAGCAGCAGAAGAGAAATAATAAAGATCAGAGCAGAAATAAACAATATAGGATTTAAAAAAAACTGTAGAGCAGATCAACGAAACCTAGAGGTGGTTTTTTTGAAAAAGTAAACAAAATTGATAAACCTCTAGCCAGGCTTCTCAAAAAGAAAAGGGAGATGACCCAAATAGATAAAATCATGAATGAAAATGCAATTATTACAACAATCCCTCAGAAATACAAGCAATTATCAGGGAATATTATGAAAAATTATATGCCAACAAACTGGACAACCTGGAAGAAATGGACAAATTCCTAAGTACCCACATACATCCAAAACTCAAACAGGAAGAAGTAGAAAACTTGAACAGACCCATAACCAGGGAAGAAATTGGGTCAGTTATCAAAAATCTCCCAACAAATAAGAGTCCGGGACCAGACGGCTTCCCTGGGGAATTCTACCAGACATTTAAAGCAGAGATAATGCCTATCCTTCTCAAACTGTTTCAAAAAATAGAAAGGGAAGGAAAACTTTCAGACTCATTCTATGAAGCCAGCATTACTTTGATTCCTAAACCAGACAGACACCCAGCAAAAAAATTCTCAATAAGATACTAGCAAATCAAAATCAACAGCATATAAAAAGAATTATTCACCATGATCAAGTGGGATTCATTCCTGGGCTGCAGGGCTGGTTCAACATTCACAAATCAATCAATGTGATACATCACATTAATAAAAGAAAGGAAAAGAACCATATTATCCTGTCAATAGATGCAGAAAAAGCATTTGACAAAATTCAGCATTCTTTCTTAATAAAAACCCTTGAGAAAGTCAGGATAGAAGGAACATACTTAAACATCATAAAAGCCATTTATGAAAAGCCCACAGCTAATATCATCCTCAATGGGGAAAAACGGAGAGCTTTCCCCCTGAGATCAGGAACACGACAGGGATGTCCACTCTCACCACTGTTGTTTAACATAGTGTTGGAAGTTCTAGCATCAGCAATCAGACAACAAAAGGAAATCAAAGGCATCAAAATTGGCAAAGATGAAGTCAAGCTTTCACTTTTTGCAGATGACATGATACTACACATGGAAAACCCAACAGACTCCACCAAAAGTCTGCTAGAACTGACAGGTAAATTCAGCAAAGTCGCAGGATACAAAATCAATGTACAGAAATCAGTTGCATTCTTATACACTAATAATGAAGCAACAGAAAGACAAATAAAGAAACTGATCCCATTCACAACTGCACCAAGTAGCATAAAATACCTAGGAATAAACCTAGCCAAAGATGTAAAAGATCTGTATGCTGAAAACCATAGAAAGCTTATGAAGGAAATTGAAGAAGATAGAAAGAAATGGAAAAACATTCCGTGCTCATGGATTGGAAGAATAAATATTGTTAAAATGTCCATACTACCCAAAGCTATCTACACATTCAATGTAATCCCAATCAAAATTGCAGCAGCATTCTTCTCGAAGCTAGAACAAGCAATCCTAAAATTTGTATGGAACCACAAAAGACCCCGAACAGCCAAAGTGATATTGAAGAACACCAAAGCAGGAGACATCACAATCCCAGACTTTAGCCTCTACTACAAAGCTGTAATCATCAAGACAGCACGGTATTGGCACAAAAACAGACACACAGACCAATGGAATAGAACAGAGACTCCAGAATTGGACCCACAAAAGTATGGCTAACTAATCTTTGACAAAGCAGGAAAGAATATCCAATGGAAAAAAGACAGTCTCTTTAGCAAATGGTGCTGGGAGAACTGGACAGCAACTGGACAGAAGAATGAAAGTAGACCACTTTCTTTCACCATACACAAAAACAAACTCAAAATAAATAAAGGTGGAAAGACCTAAATGTGAGACAGGAAATCATCAAAACCCTAGAGGAGAAAGCAGGAAAAAACTTCTCTGACCTCAGCCGCAGCAATTTCTTACTTGACACATCTCCAAAGGCAAGGGAATTAAAAGCAAAAAAGAACTATTGGGACCTCAGGAAGATAAAAAGCTTCTGCACTGCAAAGGAAACAATCAACAAAACTAAAAGGCGAATGGAATGCGAAAAGTAATATTGAAGAATTGACATATCAGACAAAGGGCTAGTATCCAAAATCTATAAAGAACTCACCAAACTCCACACCTGAAAAACAAATAATCCAGTGAAGAAATGGGCAGAAAACATAAATAGACACTTCTCGAAAGAAGACATCCAGATGGCCAACAGGCACATGAAAAGATGCTCAACGTCACTCTTCATCAGGGAAATACAAATCAAAACCACACTAATATACCACCTCACGCCAGTCAGAATGGCTAAAATGAACAAATCAGGAGACTACAGATGCTGGTGAGGATGTGGAGAAACAGGAACCCTCTTGCACTGTTGGTGGGAATGCAAACTGGTGCAGCCGCCCTGGAAAACAGTGTGGAGATGCCTCAAAAAATTAAAAATAGATCTACCCTATGACCTAGCAATAGTACTGCTAGGAATTTACCCAAGGGATACAGGAGTGCTGATGCATAGGGGCACTTGTACCCCAATGTTTACAGCAGCACTTTCAACAATAGACAAATTATGGAAAGAGCCTACATGTCCATCAACTGATGAATGGATAAAGAAGATGTGGTTTATATATACAATGGAATACTACTTGGCAACGAGAAAGAATAAAATATGGCATTTTGTAGCAACGTGGATGGAACTGGAGAGTGTTATGCTAAGTGAAATAAGTCATACAGAGAAAGACAGATACCATATGTTTTCACTCTTAGGTGGATCCTGAGAAACTTAACAGAAGACCATGGGGGAGAGGAAGAAAAAAAAAAAGAGAGGGAGGGAGCCAAACCATAAGAGACCCTTAAATTTTTTTTAATGTTTTTATTTATTTTTGAGACAGAGAGAGACAGAGCATGAGCAGGGGAGGGGCAGAGAGAGAGGGAGACACAGGCTCCAGGCTCTGAGCTGTCAGCACAGAGCCTGACACGGGGCTCGAACTCACGGACTATGAGATCATGACCTGAGCTGAAGTCGGACACTTAACCAACTGAGCCACCCAGGCACCCCAAGAAACTCTTAAAAACTGAGAATAAACTGAGGGTTGGTGGGGGGTGAGAGGGAGACCAGTGGGTGATGGGCATTGAGGAGGGCACCTGTTGGGATGAGCACTGGGTGTTGTATGGAAACCAATTTGACAATAAATTTCATATTAAAAATAATAAAAAAATAAATAAAAGCAGGCAGGTAAGCCACTCACAAATTCCTGAAACACAGAATCTAAGATAATAAATGTTTGTTTTAAAACATGAAGTTTGAGGTAGTCTATTTTGCAATGGTAAGTAACTAACACAATTTCAAATGTATGTTATTTTAAAAGAACACTCTCTTCGGGGAAAAGAGTGGATTGATAAAGTGGCAAAATCAGAAGGGGGAAGACCAGTTGGGAAACTGTTGCAATAGTCCAGGTAAAAGATGATGCTGGCTTGAAACAAGGTGACAATAGTCAAGATGAAGGAAAACAGGTAAACTGGATTGCTTGATGGATGAGACTGGTGTTGTCAAAGATGACCCCTAATTTGTAGTAGAAGAAACAGGGCGCATTGGCATAACACTAACATCTCTACGTGGCAGGCACAAATAATCTAAATTAATCCTCACAATCTTAGCATGTAAGCACTACTTTATCCCCTTTTTACGGATAAGGCAACCGACACTAAAAGATGGTTGTTTAAGGTCTCACAGCTATTAAGAGGTAAAGCCACGATTCACAGTCAATTTGATTCAAAGGCGTATTTTATTCTTCAGTTTTACTGAGATTAACTTACATGTAAGTGATGAGTAGATCCATATATATATTGCAAATGATTCCACAATAAACTGCAAATGTTTCCACAACAGAGTTAGTTAAAACATCTACTACCTTACATATATTTTTTGTGGGTGGTGGTGGTGATAAGAACATTTAAGGTCTACTCTTTCAACAACTTTTAAGTATTTAATACAAAGTTGTTAACCATAGTCATCATACTGTACATTAGATCCCCAGAATTTATTCATCTTGTAACTGGAAATTTGCACCCTTTGGCCAACATCTCCTCATTTCCCCCACCACACAGGCCCTCACAACCATCATTCTACTCTGTTTCTGTGGGTTTGACTTCTGTAGATTCCTCATGTAAGTGAGATCATTTGGTATTTGCCTTCTCTGATGTATTTCATTTCACTTAGCTTAATGCCTTCAAGGTCCACCCATGTTGTAGCAAATGCCCAGATTTCCTTCTTTCTCATGGCTGAATAATATCCCATTGTAAATTTATACCACATCTTCTCCATCTATTTACCAATAGGATATTGAGATTGTTTCCATATCTCTGCTATTGTGAATAATACTGCAATGAATGTAGGAGGGCAGATCTCTCTTCAAGATCCTGATTTCATTTCCTTAGGATATATACCCCAAAGTGGGATTGCTGAGTCATATGAGAGTTCTATTTAAATTTTTTTGTGGAACCTTCATGCTGTTTTCCAAAGTGGCTGTATCAACTTACATTCTCATCAACAATGCACAAGGCTTCTCTTTTCTCTACATCTTCACCAACACTTTGTTTTCTTGTGTTTTTGATAATAGCCAATCTAAGTCAGGTGATATCTCATTGCGGTTTTGATCTGCATTTCCTTGATGATTAGTGACGTTGAGTGTATTTTCATACATCTGTTGGCCATTTGTGTGTCCTCTTTAAAAAACTGTTCAGTTCCTCTGCCCATTTTTAAATCAGATTTTTTTTTTTTTTTTTGCTATGAAGTGGTATGAGCTCCCTATTTAATATTAAAGATACTAACCCCATGGGCATTGAGGAGGGCACCTGTTGGGATGAGCACTGGGTGTTGTATGGAAACCAATTTGACAATAAATTATACGTAATATAAAAAAAAAGATACTAACCCCTTATCAGATAGATGGCTTACAAATATTTTATCCCATTCGGTAGGTTGTTTCTTTTGCTGTGCAGAAGATTTTTAGTTTGATATAGTCTCACTTGCTAGTTTTTGCTCTTGTTACTTGTATTCGTAGTGTCATATCCAAAAATCATTGCCAAGACCAAAGTCAAGGAGATTTTTCTCTCTTTTCTTGTAGGGGTTTTACAGTTTCAAGTCTTACATTTAAGTCTTTGATCCATATCCAGCTAATTTTGTGAGTGGTGTTAAGAAAGGGGTCTAATTTCATTCTTTTGGATGTAATTATCCAGTTTCCCAACACATTTTAAAAAATATATTCCTTTAATGTTTATTTTTTGAGAGAGAAAGAGAGACACAGCCTGAGCAGGAGAGGGGCAGAGAGAGGATAAGACACAGAATCCAAAGCAGGATCCAGGCTCTAGGCTGTCGGCACAGAGCCCAACACAGGGCTCGAACTTGCAAACCATGAGATAATGACCTGAGCTAAAGTCAGGTGCTTAACCTACTGAGCCATTCAGGCACCCCAACCCAACATTTATTGAAGAAACTATCCTTTCCCCATTGTATTCTTGGCTCCCTTGTCAAATACTAATTTACCATATATGCATGGGTTTATTTCTGGTCTCTTCATTCTGTTCCATTAGACAATGAATCTGTTTTCATGTCAGCATCATATAGTTTAATTACTATAGCTTCGTAGTATAATTTGAAATCAGGAAGTGGGATACCTCTAGCTTTGTCCTTCTTTCTTAAGATTGCTTTAGCTAGTTGGGGTCTTTTGTGCTTCCATACAAATTTTAGAATTTTCTATTTCTGTGGGGAAAAAATGCCATTGGAATTATGACAGGGATTTCACTGAACCTATAGATGGTTTTAGGTGTTATGAACATTTTAATAATATTAATTCTTCAGATCCATGAACATGGGATATCTTTCCATTTATGTGTCTCCTTCAATTTCTTTCATCAAAGTCCTAGAGTTTTCGGTCTATAGATCTTTCACCTCCTTGGTTAAATTTGATGCTACTGTAAATGGAATTGTTTTATTTCATTTTCAAATATTTTGTTATCAGTGTATAGAAATACAACTGATTTCTGCATGTTGATTTTTTATCCTGTAACTTTACTGAATTCATTTATTAGTTTTATGGGTGTGTGTGTGTGTGTGTGTGTGTGTGTGTGTGTGTGTGTCTGTGGTCTTTAGGAGTCTTTCCTATTCCACACCTGATAAACACTAAGGAATTCTTAGTACCGCCTAAAGAACAGAGGACTTAACCACCATTGGCTCTTCCAAACAACTAACTTGGACAAGCCTCTGGAGTGGACAGGAGTTTAAGTTGTGTTTATTACCAAAAGTTTTAAATTTTCAATTATAAAGAAAAGACCTGCAATTAAGCTAAAATGCCAACTCTTATTCAGTTCTGAAACACACATGTTGCTTTCATTTCCAGCATCCTACCCAGTGCAAAATTAGGTGTGGCTACCTTCCTTTTACTTGAAGCAGTCTAGAAAATGTTTAATCCAAATAGAGGTGTGCATTTAAAACTGACATTTACAGAAGCCAAGTCAATTTATAAAATTCCTTATTAAAAGGTCGATTTATGTCCTTATTCTCAAACTTTTTAAAAAGGAGGCCCAAAAAAGTTATACATGTTGACTGTTTTTTAAAAACGAGAAATATAGGAAAGACTGAAGAAACAAAAAAATTACCCATAATCACAGTACCCTGTGAGCATTTTGCCATAATTTTTCTCAGTCTTGTTTTATATATCTACACACCTAAACACACAGTTTTACAAAACTGAGATAAAAGTTCAATTTCCTTGTCATATGAAAAATAAGAGTAGCTAACATTTAACACTAAGGCACTATCCTATGTGTTTTATATGTATTAATTCATTCAATGTTTACATCTCTATGAGGTGAATACTATTATTATCCTCATTTTATAGATAAAGAATCTGAACTTAGAAGTAAAGAATTCACCCAAGGTCACAGAAGGAGAAAGTTGCCTACACTTTTAGTAACCATATTGCTTCTGTCCACCCAGGAGTATGATAAAGACCAGAGGAAAGATAGCTGGTGAGAGTGCCTTGTAAAATACAGTGCCAAATAAAATTTCAGCTATTATTCTGCAAAACCAGGAGGCATATTTTTAAATTGGGAGTCACAACCTGAAGTTGCCCTCATACCAGAGTCGAGAGAACGCCTGAATGAACCAGAAAAAAGAGGGCAGAAAGGCAGCCCATGGGGAAGAAAGAGATCTGACATATTGAAGAATTCTGCGTGGAATAAAAGAAAGAACGAGTGCTTACTTGATACCTTCTAACAAAGGGTGTCAACAAGTACCAATCGCCAACGAAGTATATCCTAGCAGTTAAGAGCACGAACTCTGGCTTACTTTGCCTGGGTTTGAAACCCGGCTGTATCATGTGACCACGTGGCAAGTCATCTAGCTTTCTACAAGTCCATGTTCTCGTCTGTAAAAACAGGAATAATAATAGTACATTTCACAAGGTCATTGTGGGAAATACAATACTAAATTAAATAAAGTATTTAGAATAGTGTCTGGTATATAGTAAGCACTACATAATTGTTAGGTATTACACAGCTGACATTTCTAGAATCTCTATTTCCTCATGTTTATGATGTCATTCTTATTTTCTATAATAGCTGACAGTAATCTCTTCATTGAACTGGATTTTCTTAGTTTACTTTTTTCTTTTTTTTTTTTAAGTTTATTTATATTTACTTTGAGAGAGACTGAGAGCAAGCGAGAGCGTGGGTAAGGGGCAGTGAGAAAGGGAGAGAGACTTCCAAGCAGGTTTTGCGCTGCTAGCACAGAGCCCAATGCAAGGCTCAAACTCACGAACTGTGAGATCATGACCTGAGCCGAAACCAAGAGTCGGATGCTTAACCAACTAAGCCACCCAGGCACTTAGTTTACTTATTTTATGGGGAAGCCAGAAAGCAAGTGAAGACCAGGAAGAAAAAAAATTGGTAGCAGTCCAGATAAAAGAACAATGGCTTAATTCTATGGGCCTGAAATATAAGGGAACCAACCCAGTACAGAGAAGTTCATCTCTTGGCTTAACTCAGTAGTGAGTTCTTAAAATTATTAGATATAAAAATTAGGGGTGCCTGGCTGGCTCATTCAGTGAAGTATGTGACTCTTGATCTCAGGGTCGTGAGTTCAAGCCCCACATTGGCACAAAGCCTACTTTGAAATAAAATAAATTAAATTAAAAAATAAATTCGCCAATCAGCTATAGAAACCAAAATGGAAGAAAACACACCAAATCATGGGAGGTACTTTAAAAGAAGTAGAACTTACTTTATATGTTTTACCTTTGCAAAACAAAAAAACCAAACACACACACACATATTCATATACATAAGTCAGGAAAGAGGGCCTCATATGTACTCTATTCATCTTCAATTATTGAGAGAAGGATGCTGAAAAGCCTCCAGGACAATACAGAGAGAAATGGAAAGACAGGGTGAGCTATCTTAGAAATTCGAAGGGTCTGTCCAATGGTGAATGCAGTAAATCTATCACAGACAGGAAAAGACTAGTGGGTGGTAGAATAACATTCCACACTAGGGTGGAGTATGTGGCAGATATCCCTGTTCCCTTCCTTGGATAAAAACATTTTAAGACTGGGAGTGGGGGTTTTGACAGGAAGAATAAAGTGATTATTAAAGAAGGTGGGGAGTTGCTCTGAAAAAATGTGTTTGGGACCTAGCCCAGGGCTTTTTAAAGAACTATCTGATTTAGAAAATATCTAACAAATGAGTATATATAACATATATATGTATGGTACAAAGACATAGGAAGACATATATGCAACCAGCATTAAGCTTAAGACAACATTACCAGTACCTCTGACAATCCACATGCCTTGAGGGCCCCTCCCTTTCCACACCCCCCACCTCCCTCTCCCCAGAAGAAACCACTGTCCTGATTTTGTGCTCATCTTTTCTTTGCTATAACTACTGCACAGATGTTATATCCCTAACGATATATGGTTTCATTTTGCCTGTTTTTGAGCCTTCAGTATTTTTTACTGATAATTATAGCTGTGGTTCATTCATTTCACTGCTGCATAGTACCTTACTGTATGAACATAGCACAACTTATTTAAACATCCTATTGTTAAAAGAATTTAGGCAGTTTCCAGTTTGGGGCCATTAAAAGTAAACAAACAAACAAGAAACTGTCAACATTGCAATCCATGGCTAGCACACACTCAGGAGTTTCTCTAAGGGTATGGATTTTGGAGAATTGCTGGGCCATAGGTACTATCCACCTTCAACTTCAGATGACATTGAACTGTCTTCCAAAGTGGTTTACTACTGACATTCCCATTGGCTCCACATGCCTCACCAACACTTGTTCTCATTGTGGTCTTAATTTGTACTTCACTGGTTTCTGATGAAATTGAACATCTTTTAACATATCTTTCAGCCATCAGTTTCCTCTTCTGTGGTAAAGATTTTTTACCAATCTTTATTAGGTAATCTTTCTGTTTTTGATTCATTGCAATCCTTGATTTATTCTGGGTACCACCAACCATTCACTGGTAATTTGTGTTGCAGCCACATTCTTCCACTTTATGGCTTATCTTTTCAGTTTTGATAAACAGAGGTTCTTTGTTCTAAAGGAGTCAAATTTATTAACCTTTGCTTAGAATTTTTACTCAATCACTTCCCAGCATGAGGTGGTAAAGATACTGCCCAGTTGTTTTTCCCCTCAAACTGTTACATGTTTTCACTTTCATATTGATGTCCTTAATCCATCTGGAATTGATGTTTGTATATGGTGTGAGACAGGGATCCAAAGTCATGTGTTACTGGATAACCAATTGTCTTAGCCCAATTTTTTAAATGTTTTTCCTTTCCCTACAGACCAGCAGTGCCAATTCTGTGACTTCTCAATTTTCCACATATATGTGGATCTGTTTCTAGGTTCTCTATTCCCTTTCACTGGTCTATTGTCTTAATTATGAGAGCTTTATAATGTCTTGAAATCTTCCCACTTTGTTTCTCTTCTGGCTATTCTTGGCTCTTTGTTCTTTTATATTAATGTTATAATTACTTTTTATCAAATTCTGTTCAAAAATTCTGTTGAAATTTTCACTGGAATTGTGTGAAATTTATAGATTAAAGGGGAAAATATTGAGTCAATCTAGTCATGAACAAGGTACTTCATTCCATTTACCTAGATCTACTTTGGCTTTCAAAAAAAGTTTTTTAAATCTTTTCCTAAGGCTTGGCCACGTATGTATGTATGTATGTGTGTATGTGTGTGTGTCTGTGTGTATGTATGTGTGTGTGTGTGTGTGTGTATATATACATATATACATATATACATATATACATATATATATATATATATATATATATATATATATATATCCATTCCATTCTCCTAGGAACCTCATTTTTATTCTAACAGGCTTCTTTTAGAATTACTTTTTTGTGGGGCGCCTGGGTGGCGCAGTCTGTTAAGCGTCCGACTTCAGCCAGGTCACGATCTCGCGGTCCGTGAGTTCGAGCCCCGCATCAGGCTCTGGGCTGATGGCTCAGAGCCTGGAACCTGTTTCGATTCTGTGTCTCCCTCTCTCTCTGCCCCTCCCCTGTTCATGCTCTGTCTCTCTCTGTCCCAAAAATAAATAAACGTTGAAAAAAAAAAAACTAAAAAAAAGAATTACTTTTTTGTTATTAGAGAAATGCAGTTGACTTTAGTATACTACATTCAGTGAACTTACGAAGCCTCCTAGTTTTTTTGATTTATCTGTAGACTCTTGCGTTTTCTATGTAGATAATTTTATCAAAACAAGAGCTTTGTTTTTTCCTTCTGTATCTTTACACCTTTCACTTCTTATCTCATTGCACTGGTTAGGATTTCCAGCACAGTGCTGACTAAAAGCTGCAATAGCACACATCTCTCCTCTTGTTTCTAGTTTTAAAGGAAATGTCTGCTTTAAATTTGACTTGTTGCTATAATTTTAACTGTAGGTTTTCTGTGGATACTCTCTATAAGGAAGTTTTCTTTTATTACTAGTTTGCTAAGTGCTTTTTATCATGATTATAAGTTGCATTTAATTGAATGCTCTTTCTATATCTACTAATAAGAACATATATCTTTTGTAATATGTGAATGCAGAAAATTATATACATTTATCTAATACTGACTCAACCGTGCATTCCTAGAATAAGGCCAGTAAGCCAGAACTTTGTAGTTGGAGAGTCGGAAGAGGTTGGATGATATCAGAATAGAAACTATATGCTTAAAGGGCGCCTGGGTGGCGCAGTCGGTTAAGCGTCCGACTTCAGCCAGGTCATGATCTCACGGTCCGTGAGTTCGAGCCCCGCGTCGGGCTCTGGGCTGATGGCTCAGAGCCTGGAGCCTGTTTCCGATTCTGTGTCTCCCTCTCTCTCTGCCCCTCCCCTGTTCATGCTCTGTCTCTCTCTATCCCAAAAATAAATAAACGTTGAAAAAAAAAAAAAAGAAACTATATGCTTAGAACTCACTAAATTTTGTGATGCTAGTCTTGTTCACCTCAAGACCTTGTCTCCTCTCTGGCACTGTTCACGAATCATCCATGCCTCCTCTGAGGAACATTTACTATTGATGTTGCTAATATGACACTTAGCATGTGCTAATATATACAGATCCTGTCTCCCAACATGACTACAAGTCCCTCCAGGAGCAGCTAGTAAGTATACAATAAATGCTTAAATATTCTTGGGGATAAAATGGTGAAACATGAATTGGATAATAATGCAGCATCCTTAGAAAATGACACTCTGGACCCGAATTTCTAGAGAGCTGCAGTGTTAATCAGCTAATACTCACTGAAACTTAAAAAAAAAAATCACTCTAAATTTTACTCCATACTCCCCTGCTTTGTTAACAGTATTCTGGCCATGCTTTATTCATTTGGTTTTGAGCAAATTCAACTTTTACTTATTGAGTGCAGTCAATCATCAGGAATGTCACTTAGGGTACTGTGCTAAAGATATGGCTGTGGATACATCCCATGTGGGATGCAGAACCTCAGCTATGACCCTGAATCAATCTTTAACAAGGAAGAAAAAAATTTAAAAAGCTTGCATTTTCCCCCCTGTGGCATTGACCTCTAGTTAACTCTCAGCAGCAATTCACAGGATTCACACATTCACACATTTCCTCCTCCACTCCACCCTCTTTCATTCCAGAATTACACAATGCAGAACTGCAGAACTGATACATTTTTAACAGGGTTACTGTGAAAAGTTACCTTTTCTCCAAATCACAACTACTTTCCACCTTGCTTTTCCACTGTGGACTCTTCTCTGTACCTACCACTAGCTGACCTCATCACTGCTTCCGATCTCTAGAGAGAACACAGCATATGGTGTAGCTAAGAGCGCTGAATCTGGAACCAGGATGCCTGGGTTCAAATGCCAGTTTGACATTTACAGTTCAAAGTCCCAGGGGAAGTTACTTAGCCTCACTATTCCTCAGTTTCCTCTCCCATATAGTGAGAATAAACACATATGTACCTCATAAGATTGCTATGAGAATGAAAGGAATTAATATTTACAAAGTGCTTAAAACATGGCCTAACACATCACACACGTTTTGTTAAGTACATGGATCAAATATTATGAAGCTGAACTCCAACCGCTCTCTTATCTCTCTCCTAAAACTACTCCCGTAGTTCTCATTTTGGGTTGTGGTTGTACTGGTGGCATTCTTTGGGGGAGGACGGCAGTGCAGACATCATAGCCTTCCTTCCCGGTGGTCAGGGCCTCTACCAGACAAGGAAGGGAAGAGGAAGAATAGTGTCAGCTGTATTCATTCACTGTTGGGTTAGCCAGGCTAAAAGTGAGCACAGGTAAAGAAAACGGAGCTGTTTATTTAATCAGCATAACAGGAATCTAGAGACACGTGTGACTGCTATTTTTAAAAAAATTTTTTTTCAACGTTTATTTATTTTTGGGACAGAGAGAGACAGAGCATGAAC
>NW_024412401.1:33386010-33523531 GCF_014898765.1 Herpailurus yagouaroundi
CGGCAATGCACCCGCGCCGCCCCGAGGCCCCGCCCCCGCGGGGCCCCGCCCCCCGGAGGCCACGCCCCCGCGCGCTCGGGTCTAGGGTTCGCCCTCTCGCCCTGCGAGAGGGTCAGTCTCTGTCTGTCCCCCTTCCCCGCCCCGTCTCTCTCTCTCGCCAGGGCTGATTGAACCAGACACCTGCCAGCCTCCCACGGCCACGTGGCCTCTTACCGAGGCAAGGACAATCGTCCCTAGCAAAGCGTTTCGTCCTCCTGATAGGTGACTCGTTCTAACCCCGATTCCCACGATGACTTCTGGAAGCTGAACTAACTGGTAGAGCAGAACCACAGTCCGGTGCGTAGGAAGGGTCTTCTACCCTGAGACAGGAATTCTGCCGGTAAAGCGTCTTTCTGGAGCTTCTCCGGAAGGTCCTATTTCCCCCTGCTCCTCTTCTGACCCTTTCTCATAATTTGGGCTCGATTGAGCATGAAACATACGATGATGCAGTCTTAAGGAGTACCTGGGTACTTGGCAAGGAGACAGTGATTTGGGTATCTTTCAGGCTACTTTTCAAAAGGAAATTAACTAGAGCATATGGGAAGCTTCATCTACTGTTCAACACTTTTACATTTTAAAACTACTTTTCAGAATTACTTTTCCTAGGGCTACGCCAGAGCAGTTTCCTAATAGGTGTTTATTGACTGAAAAGATCGGTCAGCTCAGTTGGTTGAGGCTCTCTTGATTTTGGTTCAGGCTGTGATCCCAGGATCATGAGATCAAGCCCTATGTGGGGCTCTGGGCTGAGCCTGGACCCTGCTTAAGATACTCTCTCTCCCTCTCTTCCTCCCTTCCCCTTCCCCCTGCCCTTCTCCCCTACTTGTGGGTGCTCTCTCTTAAAAAAAAAAAAAAGACGACCATTAGTGTATATTTCTGGTTAAACTCACTTAAAGGTAAAGCTATCAGGGAGTCCCCGCATGATCAGATGGGAGGGAGGGCTGAACACCCCTTTCCTCAGGAGTTCCAGAAGCAAAGCCAAAAAGGCAGCTGTCAGAAACACACCCAGTGAAGGGGTCCTAGGCTCAAGCAATAGACTGAGAAGCATGGAGAAATATTTGTGAACTAGCCTATCTGCCAATAAGCAACTAGCAGAGCAGAAAATAATCCAAGGCTGGTGAGTCCACCCTTTCACTTTTGCCAGGATCATTTCTCCATCGATGTCAGATAGATGAGCAGAATACCACCAGCTCCAAGTGTCAGAGGCTCTTTCCCAAGCACTTGTTGAAATGTGCTTCCCATGTGGGGGTTCAGCTCCATCTGCCAGTGCTGCACGTTTATCTTTGCTATTGAAGATAGTCATTAACATGGGCTTGTTTTCTTCATGCAAAATGTGCAGTTCCTTTGACCAGCTTTTCCTCGGATTCCTACTCCCCAGCCACTTACCTTACCACTTCCTTGTCTACCAAGGCCACCTTCACGAGTGCACTGAGGGCTCCAGCCTCAGCGTTGGACCTTTTCACCTCTTTAAGGTGCCCAGCATCCACTCTCCAGACACATCTTCCCTTATGTAAGTGCCCATGTTACATAAAAATTCAGTGTAGGCATTGGTGCCAAAGGAAAATATTTAAGGCCTAAGTAAGAGACAGATGTATTCGTGAAAGTTTCACTTCACTGAAGATCAAATTTCTCAACAGAAATGAGACTAAGTTTACCACCTGATTCATTTAACACTCGTAATTTTATTTCAAAATATAAATATTTCACATGTACAAAGAAGTTACATCAGTAGGTTGTCAAAGCAAGTTAAAGCTAAGAAGTAGGCTCTGTGTGAGAATAAAGAATATGTATTGTATTTGAACAAACTCTTTTTGCCTTCAAACCATCTCTACTTTGCCTGAGAATGCAGAGATGATACCTTTCCAAAAGCTATATAGGCAATTACAACTATACACCTAGTCTTGGTTTTAAAATCAAATGGTATCTGAAATATCCTCCAGTCACCCAAACAAGGAGCACTACAAAGGACAGAAAAAGGATTTTCTTTGGGATAGCTATAATAAGAGTTACACTTTCTGGGCCACTGCAAAAAAAAAAAAAAAAAAAAAAAGAAATAGGATTTGATAATAAGCCAACATGATGTTATTTGAAGATTCACTTCCACACCTTTCATTTTAAGATATAAAGCAAGAATTAAAATAAGAAACCAGGTGTGGAGGAAAGAACTCTGGACTTGGAGTCAGAAGTTCTGCAAGTGAATTCTGGCTCCATAATTTTGTGGTATAAACTTAAGGGAAAAATCACACACACAAAAAAACTTTCTGAGCCTCCAATGCCTCATTCAATAATACTTAACACCTGCCTATCTCACAGGGTTGTTATGAGAGCAGTCTGAAAACTATAAAGTGACATACAAAAGCATTATTAAAATGTAATATCAATATACCACCACTATATTTGCACATTAATAGATTATTGAAAAACTTGCAAAACTAAACACAAATACTGATTTTACACACCATAATAGGTGGAAAAGAATCTCTATACTTTATGTATAGCTCTGAACAGCAAATATGTTTTCTTTCTGGTATCTCATTAAACTCTGAGATTTATTACAGTTTACATGGAACCATGGTAATAGATTTACCATTCAGGGTTTCCATTAAGGATTCTCCTAAAAGAGCTGTAAACTTCCTCAAAAGCCATGTTTCCCAAAGGACAAGAAGTCCTTGGAGAAGCTCTGCTAAGAGGGGGAGGCTAGGGGAGCAGTTTAAGGTCAAGTAAGTCTAGTAAACAGTCTTTGTCCCCTCATAAATTCACAATATTTAACAGGTTTAAAAACTCTAGGAAGTCCCACCGAAAGGAAACAAACTCAGAATTCCTCAATTTTAATTGACCATAGAGTCCCTTCCCTTCATATACACTTCTTATAACATCTAATAACATCCCTTGGAACTACTGCCATAAGGAACACATTTTTCCAAAAGCTGCTCAACCAAAAGGGAAAGGGAAGAGAAGTAGAACAATGGGCTAAGAGAAAAACAAAACAAAACAAAACACTGGGGGCACCTGGGTGACTCAGTAGGTTAAGGGTCTGACTTCAGCTTAGGTCATGATCTCATGGTTTGTGGGTTCGAGCCCTGAATCGGGCTCTCTGCTGTCTGTGCAGAGCCTGCGTAGAATTCTGTCTCCCTCTCTCTCTGCCCCTCCCCACTCACTCTCTCAAAAGTAAATAAACATTAAAAAAAAGAGAGACAAAAGAACCGCATTCTACTCAGAATTGTTACTAGCTCTGTGCTAGAAAAGCCTATGGATTTTTCTCCCCTAGAAAAATGACAGGATCACCTAATTATAGAAGGCCCATTCTGGCACAGAATTTTTATGACTCTAGTAGAGAGAACATCTTGATTTACAATTCTTTTGATTATTTTTAAACTGTCAAAAAATAACTGCTCACTGGTTTCAGTTAGCATGTGCATATTTTTGCAGGTCCTCAATTAATGAATATATTTTGATGGCAATTGTGTAAGGACAAAAAATTAATAAAAAATCAAGTACTTGGGGGCGCCTGGGTGGCTCAGTCGGTTAAGCGTCTGACTTCGGCTCAGGTCATGATCTCGCAGTCCATGGGTTCAAGCCCCGCGTCGAGCTCTGTGCTGACAGCTCAGAGCCTGGAGCCTGTTTCAGATTCTGTGTCTCCCTCTTTCTCTGACCCTCCCCTGTTCATGCTCTCTCTCTCTCTCTCTCTCTCTGTCTCAAAAATAAATAAATGTTAAAAAAAAAAAAAAGTACTTGCTCTTAGCTGGAACTAACACTTGGAATATACTGCCATAGGCTATTTCCAATGTGAAATGCCTACTATAATACTCTTGTAAGGGTCTCAAAAGACCCAGAGAGGAAACTGCCAGTCAGGACCAGAGGATGGGAAGTTATGAAGGGGTTTTTCCTATAAACCCTGAGGTTGAGAGCCCTGGATAGCTCACTAAAATTCCTTTGCTCTAATGAAACCCTTCATGGCCTGAATCTCTGAGTATCTCTTGCCCAGTAGTGACACATCCTGAAGCACTAAATGCAACCAATGTGGGAACTAGGGGTAGGATTAGGGTCACAATGGGTATTTAAGACCAACATTAGCCAGAGGACCTCAGCTGCAAGCCCTTTAGCCACCCTTTAACTGGAATATGCAGCTGCTATTTCCAAAGGTTCTGAGTTTAAATACAGCAAGCCTCCATTACACTTCTTGACCTTGTCAAGAGTCCGTCTACACCAGTGTCACAAGTCACAGGAAAATTCTGCCAGCTAACTATCTCTAATGGAAGAGAGTGTTAGGAATCCTCACAAATTTAAACATAAATAAGACTTGTATCTCAGGCAGTCTGACAAGAGATCACGTCCAGGAACAGCGAATGTGACAGGAATTTTGGAACCGAAGAAGAATTTATAGGGCATGGAGTTTATGCTAAAAACCCTATACCTTATTCTTTCTCAGAAAAGAGAGGAGCACATCTGTGTGGAGACTTTCATTTTCTCCCATCCCCCCCCCATTTGGTTTACAACTGAACTAGTGAATATGAACTTAAAACTAATCTTTAATGAAGCTATAAAATAAATGTAAGACATTGTGGTAAGATTTCTGGATCCGTTTTTACAGAAGCCACTTCATCAATGCACTGTCTGCTCCTAGGGAGACTTTTTCTGGGACAAACCCTAACTGAGAATCGGGGACACGTCATTTCTGAGACCAGAGCTTGAGACTCGCCCCTTTTCACACCACATGATCTGTGTCCTGTGAAACTTCTGTAAACCCTCTTCACTATGTCCAAAGAGATGTGTTTCTCTGTTTGGGGGTTCCAGGAAGACGTCCCAGAGCTGGCTGACTTTCTGAGTCATTACGCGGTCGCTGGAGCACTGGGGCAGTTCCAGTCTCCTGATGAGGACTGTGTAGCACTCTGGGGGTACCTCTGCTCCTGATATTTCAGGTGATACAATGTCATTGTCAATTTTGGCAGCTCTAAAATCTTGTCTTAGGGCTCTAAGTTCCCTTCTATGATCCTGGTATTTATACCAGTAATTATGACCAGCCACAGCCATACATTAGCTCGAGGTTAGTTTTTTCAGTAACACTTCATACAGCTAAAAACACTTTAGAGGAACATAATTTGTATATGCAGACGAAACTCACTGTGTATATAATACTTCTCTCTTTTGACTATGTGCCAACTATAGCTATAAACTTAACCAGCATACAATTAAAAAAAAACAAATATGATTTCTTTAAGCCTTTTAATGCAAAAATTTTAATTTTAGTAATGCACATGATGTGGCCAAGATTCAAGGTGAGAGAAGAGCTTCTTATGATTGCCTGTGGCACCCTGTACAGTACTTGGCATGGGAACCAGAGCTGGCAAACTCTTGACAAGTTTTCCTGAACAAATGACTGAAGAAAAGCAGAAGTCAGTTAGTGGCCAAAGGAACACTCGGTGTAACATCAGATTGTGACAGCCAAAATAAGAGACCTGCATGTAGTCTACTGTATAAAGTCAAGCCCTCACAGTAGCCTCTTTCCTAGATGGACCTAATTTCTTAAGTAATATCACAATAAATTTAAGCTAATTATTATTAACTATGCTTTAGGGAGACAATGTTTTAGAGAAAAAAAAAAAAAAAAAGACTTCTACCTTCGTTTTCCAAAGGGAGGTCTTTGATACTTAGGAACCCTTTCTCCTCCATATTCCCTTGGGGACAGATAAAGAGCCTAATGATTGCATTATACAGTGGAAAGGGCACAGAGCTAAGAGCTAGGTTCCAGTCCCAGCCTTGTCATTAACTGTAGGACAAACACTAGGAAAACTGTGGAAGATACTGGAAGAAATGTTACAGTACAGCACGGTCCGCAGACTATTAAGTCAGAAAGATTTGAGGTAAAAATCTTACTAAATTTTTCTGAACCTTAGTTTCCCCATCTGTATGAAACAGTTCTAAAATAATATAAAGCTACATGAAAGCTGATGGGGAGTTGCTGTGAAAAAATATGCGCAAAACGACTTGTAAGATGTAAAGCGCTATGCTGGTTATTGTGATATCTGAGATACTTAAAAAAGTCATAATTCAACAAGCCTTCATCTAGAGTCTTATGTGCAAGGCACTGTGCTAAGTGATGGAAAAATACTACATAAATGTAACATTCTACTGCTAATAAGTAACTAATTGGCAGAATTTCAAATAAGCAAACAGGGATACATTCAACAACTCAGAGAACTGCTACTCCTGAGATTTTTCACTTAAAGTATCTGGAAAGAAAAACTGAACCACAACGTGAATTCTGTCATACTGTTACCATTAATAGCAGCTTAATCAGTATTTTACTTCAAAGTGGTCAACCAAGTTTTAGAAAGTTGGTCATAGTGTAATGGCGGATGGAAGGAAGAGAAAGGCGGGGGGGGGGGGGGGAGACAGTCTTTCTGTGTCTCCTATGGCTGTAACACACAACTAACTGACATTCAAATAAGCCACCCCGTCTTACACTTAAGATTTGTTCTTTCTTACAAAGGGGACCATACACGGTGGAAGAAGGGAAGACGACTCCTTTTTCCTGCTCAAGAAACTGCAAATTCAAAAGTGAAAACCCTCTTCATTAAAAAGTGACGACCATAGAAAAGTTTAAGAACAGATTCCTTAAAGCAGGAGAAAATTACACTGTAACTACTTTTAACAGCAGGTAGTTTAGGGCTCTTGAAATAACTTTATAAATACATATTATAATAATATAGATAACCAAAGTGGGAAACTTCAAGCCATGGTACCAGTGTATACATCGAAACTCTTCAAGCCATCCTAGCAACAATTAAGTGAGCAAACCACAATTCTGAGCTCTAAAGCCGTGCTTTAAAATGGAAAGCACCCCACAGCGAGCTCTCTCTTGTCCAGGCATTCTGTAGGGAAGGCCAGGAGGGTTCTGCTTCTTTTCCGGGCTCTGCTTGCTAGGCACGGATGAAAGGACAGAAGGCCACAGCTGAGCTGAACTCACTATCAAGACGGAGCCTCCTACAGAAATCACTGCGGGGGAAACCATGTCAGTCTACTGAAGATTTCAGATCCTCAGAAATATCATGAAAAGTCCTGAAGGAGAAAAGAGGAGAACGATTAGTTCTGCTTTTGGAAAAGGGATGGGGGGGGAGGGGGGATAAAACCAAAGAGATACATGAAAAAACAAAACAAGGGGCGCCTGGGTGGCGCAGTCGGTTAAGCGTCCGACTTCAGCCAGGTCACGATCTCGCGCTCCGTGAGTTCGAGCCCCGCGTCAGGCTCTGGGCTGATGGCTCAGAGCCTGGAGCCTGTTTCCGATTCTGTGTCTCCCTCTCTCTCTGCCCCTCCCCCGTTCATGCTCTGTCTCTCTCTGTCCCAAAAATAAATAAACGTTGAAAAAAAAGAAAAAACAAAACAAAACAAAACCAAAACAGTATCCAACCAGTAGTTAGTTGCCATAGAACAATGTCTTATTTTTATAACCAGAGAGCCCTGATGAGGTCAGATAGTCACTATTTTTTGCTAAGACTTTCACTGAGTATTACTTCAAAGTCTGCTAGTTATCTCTGTTTTTGGTAACAAGAACTCTAGTTTGTTGCTGGGTCCATGGTCTCCCTTCCAAGATGATTTCCCCAGACTCCTAATATCTGGTCTGGCTGGATGTGGTCTGCTACATATCCAAGGTGCCGACCTCAGGACTGCTGTAGCTAGCTCACCTCTGCTACATCATTTACATGCCCAGGCTAGGAGGATGTCACCCAGTCAGGTCTGTATCTGCAGTAGCCAGGTCAGAGTTTATCAATGATGTGCTCAAGAACCCATCTTACACGAAAAGACCTCATGCCAAGGCTGGCAGAACAGGATTCAAGACTAAATGTTGTGGGACATACGAGGCCCAGACTGCCTACCTCTGGCTTCTTTTGCCTAAGAAATAAACCTCTAGCTCACAGTTCTAAGCCACTGTTATTTTGAGTTCTGTTGATGGTGGGGTTTCTCGCTTTTTGTTTTTCTGCTTCTATACAGTCAAATCTATCTTAAATGATAAAGAGACAAAGCACACATGTATCACCCTTTCAGGCAGAAGTGATGTTGTTCCTTTACAACATAATCACCAACTAGGAACTCAGAAAAATAGTTAAGTTAAAATGTTTACATTTTTCAGAACAATTCTCAAGTCTCCAAGTTATATCAATTTGCAGCCACATCACTGTAATATGTTGAACCGTCTTAGTTTATTTATCCATCGAATAAAGCCCATTTTATTTTCATACCTATAACCAAGTGTTGGTTACTGTAAACAGATTACTCAATGTTCTCATTACAAATAGACCCAAAGTAGACTGTAAGGAAACTATTCCAAAAAATTCAGAGACCAATTCAGTTGTAGAAACAAAAGATGACAAGAAGTTGTCATTGGGTGCAGATACATAAAGCAAATAATCTGAACTTCGGCTTCAGTTCCACATTCATGCCACCTCTCTTACCCCTTTTACCTTACTCCTTTGTTTTCTCAATGTTCTTTTCACACAATGAGGAGGGCCAGCGGGGTGGAGCAGAGGTAAAGACTAACACTCTAGCACGAGCTACGAAGTACTTCAGAATCAAGAGGGCACAGGTAGAATCTTAGAGAAGAGAGATTACATTCAAGGATGCTCTGTTATCTCCAGGCTGCCTCACCGGTGGGCGCCCTAACCCCTCATCCCTCCAACACGCACCCCTAACTAGCACAGCTCCGCTTCCAAAGGAACAGCTCTGAGGAGTGGACAAGCTTCCAGGCTATGGCTTTGAAAGGGTTTGCATGTGTCGTGGCCAAACTCACAATGTTAAATATATGCTGGCAGGTCAAAGAATTGGAATGAATTTTGTTTCCTTAAATATTTTTTACACTCTGAATGAAATCCCCCAAAACAAAGATTTATATACACACAGATTTTATATGTGTTACTATCTCTCTGCACATCAAATTGGGGTTTCTCAACAGCAGCACCATCAACATTTCTGTGCACTATTCGGATGTTTAGCAGCATTGCTGCCTCTATCTGAACTTGTGACAATCAAAATGTCTCTATACATTGTCAAGTATCTCCTGATGGGAGCAAAACTCATGCCCCCCCCCCCACCCCCCCCAACCACTGCCCCTAGCTGACTATGTATCTATTTTTCACAATCTCACCTAAATTTGTGTTCTTACATTTGCGTACAGTTGTCTACAAGCTGTCTCAGATGACATGAATTTCATAAATAGTACTCAATTTAGGGACCTCTGGAAAATCTTTAAAACCAATAACCCAAAACTGGCCAATATTAAAAGGCATTTCCCAATATGCAACAAACAGGTTTCTAAATTCATCCTGTGACATCTTTTCACATTTCTAAGATACCTGCAAATTTGAATCTCTGTTCAACTCCTCTAAATTGTGAATGGAAATTTCTGCCTCAGGGCAAAGATGCATGAAATAAGATTAAGAGTGTGGTTGGCCTGGTGACTGCTTTCTGTTGACAAGTAAGCTTAGCTGTAACCTTGAAATTTATACCTACTATTCAGTTCAGCCCTCAGGCCAAGAAGGCCTCCAAAAGGACCCAGAAAAAAGAAAACAAAGTGAAGCAAGCTGAGAAAAGTTATTTACAGTTTTCTAACTCAACATTCTATCTTCTCTAGATGTTTAGAGTGGTGATGGTAGGGGAGTGTGTGCGTGAGGGTAGGGGGTAGAAGCCTACAGAACTAACACTGATGTTCAACAAACCTGTATATCTCAGAAAACAAACTCTCTAATTTAGCAACACAGAAATGATTTATTTCGGTCCTCATTGAGAGGCGTTGAGCTAACTAATCAGCAGGGCTCATTAAACTTGAACTTCCTAGAGTAGGAAGAAACAAAGGGAGAATACTGCATTGACAGTATTTCTAGAAGTGGTAAATGTCCTACTCAATCATCTAAATACAATATTCTTTTCCAAACCATAGGGATCATTATGCTAAGAACTAAAGTGGTGGGGGCGCCTGGGTGGCTCAGTCAGTTAACTGTCTGACTCTGGATTTTTTACTCAGATCATGATCTCAAGGTTCGTGAGACAGAGCCCTGAGTCAGGCCCTGCGCTGACAGCACAGAACCTGCTTGGGATACTCTCTCTCCCTCCCTCTCTGCCCCTCCCCTGCTTGTGCAATCTTTCTCTCAAAATAAATACTTAAAAAAAAAAAAAAAAAAAAAGAACTACAGTGGTAAGATTTCTCATATAAGAGCAAGAAATGCAGAATAGGACATGTACCTGGAAGGACAGAGACTGCTATTAACATTTTACAGTTCCTTTAATGGCAATGGAGACTGTGTGGTGTGATTTCTCATTTACAATCCCTTGCTCCTTGAAAATGTTTCTGAATCTTCCTCCCTCAAAGTTTCAGTGAGATTTTTAAAAATTCCTTTATGTAAATGTTTAAACTTGTTCTGATTTAACATCTCAAGAGCTGTTGACTCCTTTCTTCCTAGAAATACAGAATAAATTTTGGACATTTAAAAATAAAAAGCTTTAACTGACTTAGTTGGCCTGGCATAGCTGAGTGTCTATTTCCTAAACCCTCACTTAGCACACAGGTACACAATCGTGTGACAGAGCACATGTCATCACTATTATGCACATCCCTTCCTTTCCAACTAATTTGGAACACAGCTCTAAGGCTGGGGTTCACTGTGTTCCATCCTCCTTTGTCAGCCTCAAGGTGATATTGCAAAAATCTTTTTCTCTGATCTGTTCTTGGTTTCACTAACCTATGAATTCATCAAATGTTCACTGGGCATTTTCTATGTGCCGGACGTCATGCTAAGAATGGTAAAAGAGGGGCGCCTGGGTGGCGCAGTCGGTTAAGCGTCCGACTTCAGCCAGGTCACAATCTCGCGGTCCGTGAGTTCGAGCCCCGCATCAGGCTCTGGGCTGATGGCTCAGAGCCTGGAGCCTGTTTCCGATTCTGTGTCTCCCTCTCTCTCTGCTCCTCCCCCGTTCATGCTCTGTCTCTCTCTGTCCCAAAAATAAATAAACGTTGAAAAAAAAAAAAAAAGAATGGTAAAAGAGTGGCAAACAGATGAGACATAGTGCCTACTTTGAGAAAGCTTCCTGGCGACTAGGAAAGACAATTAATTAAACCTACACAAATATAATGTGTGTTAAGTTCCAACAGGATAAGTACAAGATGCTGTGGGGCAGGGAGACCATGAAGCAGGGACATCTTACCTAGCCCAGAGAGTTCTGGCAATG
Source organism: Herpailurus yagouaroundi (assembly GCF_014898765.1). Taxonomy (NCBI): domain Eukaryota; kingdom Metazoa; phylum Chordata; class Mammalia; order Carnivora; family Felidae; genus Herpailurus; species Herpailurus yagouaroundi. Next base: position 33,397,261 of record NW_024412401.1, read on the forward strand.
CTTCTCTGAAGAAGAGTACTCTGAGGACAGGACACGGTACCAGGCTTGGCTGGAAAGGGTGTGGTATTCTTTACAAAGAGGGAAAACATGTGCAAAGATGACAATGACTTCAGAGAACTAAAACAAGTTCAGTATGGCAGCGGAGAGGGAGAAGAGTCTACAGATATAGACAGAAGGCAGGAAGGAAGTCTGATGGGCCAACCTAAAGTCCCCACTCTATCGTGAAGGCCATGGAAGCTACTGTGGGAATTTTATCAGTAGATATACATAACATGTATGCCTCAGAAAAACCAGAGAGGCGGGGCACCTGGGTGGCTCAGGAGGCTAAGCGTCCGACTTCACCTCAGGTCATGATCTCGCAGCTCATGAGTTCGAGCCTTCCGTCGGGCTCTGTGCTGACAGCTTGGAGCCTGGAGCCTGCTTCGGATTCTGTGTCTCCCTGTCTTTCTGCCCCTCCCCTGCTTGCACTCTCTCTCTCTCAAAAATAAAAAAAAAAAAAGTATTAAAAAAAAGAAGAAGAAGAAAGGAAAACCAGAGAGGCTGCACTACAGAGCAGAGTGCAGAGACCAGTGGAGAGGCTACTGAGTAACCCCAGCACTGGGTTACACCACTGGAAATACAGAGGAATGAGAGGATTCAGGATGTTTTCAAGTGACAGAAGCAAAGGAGAGCCACCAGTGAACAGAGCGTGAGCCAAGTACGTCCCTTCCCTCCTTCAATTCTCTTTCTTTCCTCGTTAGCCCAAACTAGCATGACAGGGAGTGAAGGGCACTCCAGCTGATATTCTGAACGTTAACGTAAAGGTCTGTGGCAGTGGTGATACTTTTTGGAGAACACCTTCGTAGCTCATTTTGCAAAGACAAGGAAAAAAAAAAACTTCTTGCTGTATAAAGTTGGACGCATTAAACCTTAGTTTAATTACTAAATTTCTTTTACAACATGACACTCATTTTTGATTTAACTTCAGAAATTAAACTATGAAAGATATTCACACTCTGATTAAAAGAATGCTTCTAAAAACAGCAATGGGCTACTAATAACTCCTGCTAGTGAAAGATTAAGTTGAGTTCCTAAAGGACCACATTCCAGCGTCGCACTCCGTACTGTCATGATGTGACAAAGGGAAGGAAAACCTTAATACAGAGAACAGCATTCCTGGAGGAGTCCCTGGGATATGTTCCTACTTCCTTCTTGCAGGTTTTGCTGCTCTGTTTTTGGTAGAAGTAAAATAAGTATATCAAAGCAAATCTGAATATCCTGTCTAAAAGTCAAGGAAGTACTGTAAGACACATGACTGCGGGAGAGTTTTTGCCCTCCCCCACACCTCCCAGACAGCCCCAGTGTCGACAGAGAACAGAGGAGGTGATGTGCTCGAATTACTGAATCAAGGCCAAAATAGTTGGGAGCCTTACACTGTGCGGTGTCCGTGACATCCACCCCCATCATACTGCAAACACCACTATCAACACTGAATATCAAAGAAAGGGGGCCCTACCCCCTTCGTTATTCCTCAGGTGGATAGTTGTCGATCCGTCTGAAGACAGATGGGAGTACACAGAAGCAGTCTCGCAGATGGGTACCATCAGCTGCCAGTGCCTGCCTCTGCAAACAGAAGGTATGTCTGCCTAATGAAATGTCACCATCCAGCCTCTGCTATCGCACCGCAGCAAGCCTGCTGTGTCTGAGGCCCTGAGAGAACGCCAGTGTGGCAGCAGCTCAGACAGCAAGAACAAACATGTCAGGATCAGGTCATGCAGGATCTTGCAAGCCACGTCAAGGACTTTGATCTTCCTCCTAAAACCAACGGGAGGCCATTTTTGGTAAGTGAGTATTGTGATCAGATATGCTTGCGTTTGGAAGAGAACAAGTGAGCTGCAGTGTGAAGGAACTAGAGAACCGTGAGAGAGGAGGCTGGGAGACTGGTTAGAGACCACGATGACCACACAGTCCGGGTGAGAAACGCAGCAGCTGCGCCCAGCTGAGACCAGGGGCATGGCCACAAAAATGGCCTCCCGTTGGCTTTAGGAGGAAGATCAAAGTCCTTGACGTGGCCTGCAAGACCCTACATGATCTGATCCTGGCATGTTTCCTCGAGCTGTCTGAGCTGCTGCCATACGGGCGTTCTCTCAGGGCCTCAGACACAGAGGAAGAAGAGATCTGAGGGAAAGCAGACAGGACTTGGTAAGGGTGGTGACTGAGGAGACGGGGAGCAGGAAGAATGACCACAAACTGACATATGGAAGTGGAGTATAGCATTCCCCGAGGTAGGAAACGGGGGAACATTTGTTCTGGTGGAAGGGTGGAGGATGGCTCACGAAGGAAGAGAAAGATCATTGGTTCAAAGGCACCAGCTCACCTGCTTTTTAGCTATGTGACTAGGGGCAAGCTAACCTCTCTAAGCCTTGATTCCCTCATCTATAAAACATGGAAACCTACAGCTCCTAACCTCATATGTGAACACCGGACAGATTAAATAAAATCACACACGTAAAGTTTTACCACAGAACTTCATCCCAGCAAGTGTCAGCAGAGGTGATGTTTGTTACTGTTTAAGGTCTCCTTTAGACTTCCCACTGAAGGGTGAGGTTTGGAACGCATGTTTCCTTCAGGCCCTCTCAAAACCCTATTAAAATGCCAGTAAAGGTAATTTTTTTAAGGCATAAATTTATCTGGAAAAAAAAACTTTTAAGAGAATATAAGAGGTAAGAGCAATAAACCTTTAAAGCATATTTATTTATTTTTAATGTTTGTTTATTTATTTTGAGAGGGAGAGAGAGAGAGAAAGAGAATCCCAAGCAGGTTCCATGCTGTCAGCACAGAGCCCGATGAGGGATTCAATTCCATAAACCGAAGATCATGACCTGAGCTGAAAAGCAAGAGTCAGGAAGCTTTGACTGAGCCATCCAGGTGCCCCAAAAGCAATAAACTTTTAGAAGATGGAAAGCAGATGGGACAACTGCTCTGACCCAGCATACCCTAAAAAGCTGATCCTAGACCAGTAGTGGAAAAAGCCAGGAAACTATTTGGTTTATTCCATAAAATCTCTCATGAGGCTCAGGAACTGGTGATACCAAGTAAACTTCCGGAAGTGGTGTTAGGTGGGGCTAAATACAGCAGAACTGTCTTAAAGTCTGTTTAAAAAGCAGCACGACTCCACTGCTCCAATATCCTCACCTACCTCCACCTGGCCAACCAACTGCCCCTATCACTGGCAGAAAATGCTTGGGATTCTGTCTCTCCTCTCTGTCCCTCCCCTGCTTGTGCTCTCTCTCTGTCTCTCAAAAATAAGTAAATAAACTTAAAAAAAAAAAAAAGGATTAAAAAAATTAATCAAAAGCAGAGCATACTGGGTGGGCCACACCTATTCAGGCAAGCTCTTTAAAAAGGAGTCTTAGGGGCACCGGGGTGGCTCAGTCGGTTAAGCGTCCGACTTCGGCTCAGGTCATGATCTCACAGTCTGTGAGTTCCAGCCCCGCGTCGGGCTCTGTGCTGACAGCTCAGAGCCTGGAGCCCATTTCAGATTCTGTGTCTCCCTCTCTCTCTGCCCATCCCCTGTTCATGATCTGTCTCTCTGTGTCTCAAAAATAAACAAACATTGAAAAAAAATTAAAAAAAAATAAAAAGGAGTCTTAGTGGTCAGAAAGAGAAGCCATGAAAATGCTCTTCTGCTGGCCTCGAAGACGCAAACAGCCATGTTAGGAAACTGCCTATGGATAGCTGCAAGTCTCAGTTCTACACCTGCAAGAAAATGAACTCTGCCAACAAGAAGCAAGCTTGAAACCCAGCCCACGGATGAAACCCCAGCTCCACTGACACCTTGACTGCAGCCCTGTCAGAGCCTAAGCAGACACTTCCGCCCCCCTGTGCCCGGACTCCCGACCCATGAAAACTTTAATGTAATAAATGTATGTTGTTTTAAGCCACTAACTTAGTGGTAATTTATTATGCATCTCTCTCTCTCTCTCTCTCTCTCTCTCTCTCTCTCACACACACACACACACACACACACACACACACTAATAAATACCTGAACCCTAAAAAGGTAGATTTTACCTATGTAAATAACACCTCAATAAACCAGACTGAAAAAAAAATGTGATAAGAATGGAAATCTCTATGAAGGGATTGGAAGATAAAGTTGAAGAAATCACCCAGAAAATGGAAGCAAAGAATCAGAAATGGAAAAACAGCAGAGATAAGAAAATGAGATGACCAGTGAGTAAGACTCAACATCAAAATAAGTTTCTGAAAGGGCGAGAAGGAAATCACAGATGAAATAATTCAAGAAAAACCTTAGGACTACAGAACATAAGTTTCCAATTTTAAAGGTCTCATCCAGCACCAATCAGAACACCAACAAAAAAAAGTAAAATAAAATAAGAGCATCCTATCGGCTTTCAAATAAATTACAAAGAACCAGGAATCAGAATGGCTTCAGACTTTTAACAACCATGGAAGCCAGAGCACAATGAAGAAATAAACAGAAAGTCTAAAGGTAAAAATTTTCAAACATAAAATTCTAAACCGAGGCAAGCTATTAAGTACAGCCTCAAGAGAAAACTTTCCAGTCCTATATCATCACCAAAACTCATTTCCTAGGCATTCTTTCCCAAAAATCTATAGGAGGCTGTGCTCCAACAAAAAGGAAATAAATCAGGAAAGAAAATGATATGGGAAATTATACAGGAAGTAAGCATTCCAACACAGGGGAGAACTGAGGGAATGACAGCTGATAGCTGAAGAGTAGGCGAAAGGGCAGCCGGCATCCACTGGAGCAGATGAGGAGGCTCCAGCAGAGACTTTACCAGGAAGATAAAGCTTGTAGCATACTCATTGCAACTAATATCCTGAGCGAGGAGATGCAAACAGCCAGCACATAGCTTGAGGCTAGTTAGGAGTACTCAGAAAACAAAGTCAACAAAAAACAGGACCTTTATAACGCAAAGAAAAGCAAAAGGTTGTATAAAGTAAGGAAATACAGAACATACAAGAAGGTTCAAACAGGAATATAATTTACGGTCATAATAATTTAAGGGCCAAATACTGATTGAACCAATATCATGGTTCAATAGTGGGAGGGTGGTGGTAAAAGAGCTAATTTTTCACCTTCCAACTGGGAAGTGAAAAGAAAATGCCTATTCATGAAAAAAAATCAAGAAATAAAGATTCTACTTCAACACATGGAGAAAAAAATCAAATCAAAAAAGTCAAAAAGTGGTTCTTCTCAGAGAAGAAGGGAAAGGGAAAAGGCAAAGGATATTTTTCGCAACAAGCTTTGTAGAAATTTTTGACCTTTTCAGCTACACGTATACATAATTTCTAAGGGAAAAAAAAAAAGATGAAGACTATAAAAGCCCTCACGCTGTATTTTTCAACCCCCACTTCACCTAAGTGACAACATTCTGCCTTCAAAAGGGAGAAGGGGAAAGAGGTCATTTGTCTCTGGAAGAATTTATATTAGTTTCTTTTGTTTCACCTTAAGAACCAACTCCTGCTTTACTAACTTTGGATCACTGTAAGTTTTTCTAAAATAACAGCAAAACCCAAATGTCCATCAACTGGTGAATGAATAAAGAAGATGTGGGGGCACCTGGGTGGCTCAGTCAGTTGAGCGTCCGACTTCGGCTCAGGTCATGATCTCATGGTTCATGGGTTTGAGTACCACATCGGGTTCTGTGCTGACAGCTCAGAGCCTGGAGCCTACTTTGGATTCTGTGTCTCCCTCTCTCTCTGCCCCTCTCCCACTCACGCTTTGTCTCTCAAAAAAAAAAAAAAAAAAAAAAAATTAAAAAAAATTGTTTTAAAAAGATGTGACACTTTGTCTCTCAAAAATAAACAGTAAAAAAAAATTTTTTTAAAGATGCAGTGTGTATGTATGTGTGTGCATGCACATGCACACAGACGCGTACACACAATGGAATACTACGCAGCAATGAAAAAGAATTTTCGCTGGAAAATTCACTGGAATTCACTGGAGGGTATTATGCTAAGTGAAATAAGTCAGTCAGAGAAAGACATACATCCTATGTTTTCACTCATATGTGGAATTTGACAAATTTAACAGAAGACCATAGGGGAAGGGAAAGAAAAGTAAGTTATAAACAGAGAGGAGGCAAACTGTAAGACTCTTACATACAGAGAACTAAGGGTGGGGGGGTGGGGAAAATGGGTGATGGGCATTGAGGAGGGCACTCATTGGGATGAGCGCTAGGTGTTGTATATAAGTGATGAATCACAGGAATCTACTCCCAAAGCCAGACTACACTGTATACACTGTATATACTTAATTACTCAAGTTTAAAAACATAAATAAATAAAATAACAGCAAAATATTGATCAACCAATGTTTTCTCTGTTTTTTGCATGGACACCCAAGGAGTAGGGTTCCAGTTATCATGTGCTCTTTATTGCTTTCAAGCAACTGTCCACTGGTATCTCAGGTATCCACATACTTGCCTGTAAGAGGCAAAGGCAGAAATGGGTATCATAGTGTCACCACCTGCAAAATGGCTTTTGTTACAACTGCGTAAGTGCCTCTCCTTTTATTCTTTTTAAGGAAATGGATTTTTTCCCTGCCATCAAGTAGGTGCCTTGCATTAGCTAAAATGGCCCTCTAACCAGCTGGGTCTAATTCAGCAACTATATTCTACCTGTTCTGAGTTAAAGGACCACGTCTTCTTCACAACATACAACACAACACAAAATGAGCAGAACCATGTCTCTAAAGAATTTTAAATAAAAAGATAAATAGTTTCAGTAAATATTTTTTCAAAATCAACTTGTTAATGACTCCTCGATTACACTAGAACACCTAATGGCAAGAAAAAAATATTTTCCAGTTGAGAATAAGAAGGACATTGTAGTGTAGTCTCTGAAAAGTTAAAATCCTATATTCTGAGACTTCTTACTTTTTTGCACTGTTAAAAGTTTACCTTACCTTTCGGTTGTTAACATGTGATTTCTGGTACATACACAGAGAAAAACTGCTTAACAAGTATTCACTAACGTTAAACCAGCTGTGCACTTCGCCCTTCCTCTTCTTGGTATATACACAAATGAAGTACACATGTCTATCAGGACACACGTACTACAAGACAGGTTCAGAATAGAAACTGGAAGCTACGCAAATGTCCATCAATACTGCAATGAATAAATTGTGGTCTATTTGTATACTGGAATACCAGGTGGCAATAATAAAGAATGACCTTGACGTGCAACAATGTGGGTGGATGCCATAGACACAATGGTGAGCAAAAGATGCCTGACTCCCAAGTACTTAGGACATGACTCCTTTTACGTGAAGTTCAAAAACAGGCAAAGCCAATCTAAGGTGACAGTGGTCAGATTATAAGCAGAGAAGGGGTCTGACTGAGAGGGTGTATGGGGAAGGCTTTTGGAGTAAATACTCTGTATCTTAATACTCTATATCTTAATACCCATGCTTACATGGGTATACGTATATGAAAACAATCATCCCATCAAGTTGTATATTTAAGATGTGCATCTCAGCTCATGTAAGACATGCCTGAATAAATAGGTTTTTGTTTTGTTTTGTTTTGTTTTGTTTTTTAATTGCGCCTGGGTGGCTCAGTTGGCTAATTGTCAACTCTTGATCTTGGCTCAGGTTGTGATCTCAGTTTGTCAGATGAGGACCCAGTGTAGGGCTCTGTGCTGACAGTACGGAGCCTGCTTGAGATTCTCTCTCTCCCCCTCTCTCTGCCCCTCCCCGGCTTGTGCTCTCAAATAAAAATAAACTTTAAAAATAATTTTTTTAAATTTTGACACAATCAGGGGACATTTTTAAATTACAATTTACATTACATTATAATCTATCTTAAGGTATGTTGGTGACAGAAGACAGCAATTATGAGTTCAATGTCTGTCTGGACATGCAAAATAAGTTATAACTCCATACTGGTGCACTCAAAAACTTCTCCCCCAACTTTTTAATGTGAATGTTTATTTATTTATTTTGAGATAGAGCAGGGGAAGGGCAGAGAGACAGAATCCCAAGTAGGCTTTGCATCTTCAGCACACAGCCCAATGTGGGGTTCAATCTTCCGAACCATGAGATCCTAAGCTGAAACCAAGAGTCAGATGCTTAACTGACTGAGCCATCCGGGGGCCCCTCCGACTTTTTAATTTGAAAAAGTGTAAACCTAAAGAAAAATCAAAAGACTGGTGCAATTAGCAACCATATATCCTTCATCTAGATTCGCCAATTGTTAACATGTTGTTCTAGTTACTATTAGTGTTGGCTGAACTATTTGAAAATAAGTTGCAGACATCTTGACATCTCACCCCTTGAGGATATTCTGCTATACAACCAGAGTGTCATTAATCATCCTTATGAAATTAAACACTGATACAATAATACTGTTTAATATATAGCTCATATTCAGATTTCTCCAATTGTTCCAGAAATGTTCTTTATAGATTCTCTCCATCACTAATCCAAAGCCCTACCATTGATTACAGCACTGCATTTGTTTGTCCTATTTCCTGACTCTCTTTTAATCGGGTACACCATGTCCAAGTGGGTTTGTTAATTTTTTAATCTACTTTTGGTCTTTCATGACATGAACCATTCTGTCCCAATTTTGTTTTTAAGTTTTCCTGGTATCTGAAACCCAAATGTCTGCAAACAAATGGTTTCTCTTTCCTTAGTGTCTTCTACAATCTTAAGCAGAGCATACACACTGAAATACCTATATGCTGACAGACTACTGGGGTGAAAGACTATAGAGACAGGACAGTTCAGTTTCACACACGACTCATGATCATTCCGCTTTAACTCACCGCTGAGTCTGAGCAGGCCATGGGGTCTGGTTTGGCGTGGGCACTGAATTCGTGGGACTCACTAGCATGGCACTGTAGATATTGGAAGCGACCACGAGTATGCAGAGAAGTATGGGCCCAATGATCGCTCCTTCCAGGCCTAAGTAGTACGCCCCACCAGCCACTGCCAAGCCTGTCAAGTAAGGATGCCCACCTCTGGAATAAAGAGCACACAGGTTAGCTCATGGTTTTTTACACACATAAACTTTGGAGTCAATCTGAAACACATCTCTAACACAATGTTCATTCCTAACATATAAGGCCATTGATTGCATGACCAGTTTTATTTAGAGTACATCAGTGCAGGTAACTAAACATCGGTTGTAACAATAATGAGAGGCAAACATTTTCTTACCTAGGTAACAAGTACAACGTTTTCCTTTTTATAAGGTCCCACAATGAAGGGAGTTAAGTCAGACTGTTAACAGGTATCCTACACCCCTCACACACACAGCTGCCTGGCCTAGGTGAGTGTTGACTGAGGAATCGTTGCTAAGTCACTTGTTAAGTTAACTTCCATCAAGGATAGTTAAGTGGGCACAATGCAGTGTGTAATTCAAATAATTATGCTTTTTATAAGATAATATAACAGGACCCATGATATGCATAAGTTAGACTTGGGGCAACCTTCTAAAATAGTTATTAAACACAGGTAATGCTACAAGGCCTCATGAGGAAACTATCCGTCACAAAGCCCAAGATTCTATTTCACAGGAGAGTCCTAATTGCCTTCCAGCTTATCACAGTATCACTTACATAAGTGGTATACAGTAAGGCAGATCACAGCAGCACGGCATACTGGTAACAGTAACAAATGACCACGGACATAAGAAGGACTTGGAAATAAGGTATGTTCTATTTCTAGTTTTCAAACACAGATGACTTGAACAATTTACTGAGGGGCAAATAGCTGACACTCTGGAATAATGTTCTGTTCTGAATTATGTTACAATTCAATAAATAACATTTAAGGTGAGCTAGTCTTCAGAAAACCAATACAGTATATTCATAAACTATCTTCCTCATTCAAAAAAAATTGGGGGGAAAATTTTAGGGCAATATTCCACATATGCTACATAAGTAAGCTTTTCCCCTAAATAATACATCAAAAACTTTTTCTCTCAAAAATACTAACAGTTAGGGGTGCCTGGGTGGCTCAGTCAGTTGAGCGGCCGACTTTGGCTCAGGTCATGATCTCGCGGTCCGTGGGTTCAAGCCCCGCGTCAGGCTCTGTGCTGACAGTTCAGAGCCTGGAGCCTGTTTCAGATTCTGTGTCTCCCTCTCTCTGACCCTCCCCTGTTCATGCTCTGTCTCTCCCTGTCTCAAAAATAAAATAAAACATTTAAAAAATAAATGCTTAACAGTTAAAAAAGAAAAAAGTGTGGAAGCTTTCAAATTAAGTCTTCCTTTATTTAAAAACTAAAGCAATTTACACAAAATCTTTATTTCCTGATGATGCTGGTTAAATAAGGTATTATTAAGATAAAATCACATAAATTTTAAATTCTAGCTAGAAACCTCAATAAAAAATTTATAGCAAAGTTTAGAGAAATGAAATCATTTAACCATAAATCACATAACTACTCTTACTGTTTAAATTTCAACTGTTAACTACTAGTTAACCATACTCTGATGTCCTCCTTTGGTCTTTCATTTTCTCTTTCAAGGTTTAGACATAAAAGTGCCACTAAGGCTGGCATATGCAGTTGCTGATTTCCTTTTGCTTGGGAAGTCTAGGCCTTCAGTTATATACCATTTGTTTCTGCCTTCACTTACTAGAGAGAAAACAAGGTAGCAATTTGTCCCTATATAATTTCAAATTAACTGAAGGTCACTCTTTCCATGAACACTTACTGCAACAGTAAGTTTTACTTGCAGAAAATTTACTATATTACCTATTATGATAGTTTCAGTACGCATATTCTGAACTGGGGTAGCTGATTAGAGTTCAGCATGCGGTCACATCCTAGATTCTAACAAGCAATGAGAATATGGATACATGACTAAATGAGAATTGGCTTGGTTTACTTAGTGCAATTTTGAAAAGAGGTACCAAAATCTATAAAAACAGGTATTTATTTATTATACGGTCAGTGTTTGGATTCTGTCTTAAATTTAACCCGTATTCATCATAGAACCATACTATAATATCTTAAGTAAAGAGAACTCTGCTTATCAGACATTAACTTGATGAGATTTGGTTGCACATGGATCCTCAGATATACAATTTAATAATGTTTTTCTCCAAGAGCAAAGTAGTTCTGAAAATAACCACTAATTCATTATTGTACTTACAGCTATTTATGTACATCTAGTAATATTTCTTTCCTAGATTAATGTCACTAAAACAGAAGATTATACATAATTTTGTGTTAACCCAGGGTCTCATACATTTTAAATACTTATGTAATAAGAAAATAGCATACCTTGAAAATGGTATTAATTATATTACATTAAATTTTGATTCTATCAGTGGGATCACAAAAGACTACTTCACAGAAAAATCCTACCACGTGTCCCTTCTCCCATCCCCAAAAGAAAAACAAAACAAAACAAAACAAACAACTCTCCTTAAAAAAAAGGTCACATAAATCCCTGGATAGGATTCACCAACCACTTGAGAAGTTCTATGGATACTTACCCTGATATATCAGAGTAGATGGCAGTGTCTACAAAGTATGTTGGCAAGAGATGAAAAACCAACAGTAAGATGGCTTTGCACCCTAAGCCTTGTGTGAGCCACAGGTCTAGAACGGCAGGTATTGCCGCCCAGTATGTCCCCAGAAATGGCACCGCTCCGAGGATTGCTGCTAACGCTAATAAGAAATTGAAAGAAAAGCAACTGAACATGACATTAAAAGAGTGACAGGACATCGGAACCTCACAACTGGTTCCTCCTACTTAAAAGTTTACACCAAAACAAGGGAAATAAATACAAACTCAAATTTTAGCCCATGATAATGCCCTGTGTAACTGAATCTGCTAGTTAAACGGAGGTCTGATACCTTATATCTTAAAACCTGATGCTGAAAATCTTTCTAAAGTGTGTGTGTCTACATCCTGGGTTTCTTCTTAAGCAACAAAATTCTAGTATCCTGCAGTTGTTGTTGTCTCTTTTTTTCCTCCGAGAGAGAGAGAGAGAGAGAAAGAGAAAGAGCACATGCATGAGCAGGGTAGGGGCAAAGGGACAGAGAGGGCAGGAGACACAGAATCTTACACAGGCTCCATGCCTAGCATGGAGCCCCACGTGAGGCTTGATTTCACGAAGTTGGGGCTCAAGTTCATGACCATGAGATCTTAAGCTGAGCTGAAATCAAGAGTCAGATGTTGAACCGACCGAGCCACCCAGGTGCCCCCTGCAGTTGTTATTCTGAATCAATGGTTAGTTCATATACAGTCCTATAATGTAACTGTAAAGCATTGGTCCAAATTTGTACGGGATCCAAAGGCAAATTAAAAATTAGTTTCTAAACCTCAGAGAGGAATGTATAATCTTCACCTTGCTTCTAATAAAAATGAAATGTAATCTAAACAAAAACAAGAACAAAAGCCCTGCTAGTTGAAGGAGGTTACTTCATTTCTTTTTTTTTTTTTTTTAAACGTTTATTTATTTTTGAGACAGAGAGAGACAGAGCATGAACGGGGGAGGGGCAGAGAGAGAGAGAGAGAGACACAGAATCGGAAGCAGGCTCCAGGCTCTGAGCCATCAGCCCAGAGCCCGACGCGGGGCTCGAACTCACGGACTGTGAGATCGTGACCTGAGCTGAAGTCGGACGCTTAACCGACTGAGCCACCCAGGTGCCCCTGAAGGAGGTTACTTCAAGTTCACCCCCTTCCAGAGCTGTATGCCCACTCTCTCTCATCTGGTTCCCCTCCAGAGGAAAAGTCAGGCAGATATGGATTCTAGTTCTGGTCCTACCACTAACCAGGTATGTGACCTTGGAAAACTTTTGGTTTCTCACCTATACAACAGGAACACTACCTACCCTGCCTGCCTCACAAGGTCATTATAAAACAATGACCTCCATGTGTTGTCAGGCTGCTTGCATGTCAAAGAGTGGCTTAGCCAAGACTGAAGTAGGAAAGAACATGAATGAACTTGGGGATGTAAAGAAGAGTGTGTGGAGAAAAGGGGGAAATGGTAGAGGGTAGACAAGCAGCCACAGAAGTAAAGGAAAAGTGGAAGGAGAGGAGCAGAAATAATGCAGAGGAAAAAGTAAAAGATGGTTATTGAACCATCAAGGTGCTTATGGAATGAGGGCCTTATCAGAATAGATCCTAAGAGGTATGGAGACAGCTTATGTGCCCTCAGAGGCATTTGTCTTGCCCCTGGGACAGTATCCTTCATGGAACAGAGCTATTCGACCAACTCATTGCTCCCTATCAGTTCAATTCAAACATTTACTGAGTGCCAATTATTACTGAGTACCAAGTATTTACTGAGTACTGTGTGCTGTGCTAAGTGCTAGGACATTCACTCATTTATCAAGTACTTATGCAGTGCTTTCTTTCTGTTTTTTAATGTTTTATTTATTTTTGGAACAAAGAGCATAAGCAGGGGAGGGGCAGACAGAGAGGGAGACACAGAATCTGAAGCAGGCTCCAGGCTCCCAGCTATCAGTACAGAGCCTGATGCAGGGCTTGAACTCAAGACAGACTGTGAGATCATGACCTGAGCTGAAGTCGGAGGCTTAATCAACTGAGCCACCCAGGTGCCCCTTATGCAGTGCTTTCTAAGTGCTGGGTATCATTCTAGCTACTGGAGATACAGCATAAATAAACATTACAAATCATACTTCTGCTCCTAATCTAGACTAGATTACATCTCAAAATTTAGTATTTTAAATTTGAGGAAGATGACATTTCCCAACGTACGTAAAATGGCTTCATTTTCCTTAAATAGAGGACAGGGGAAGTTAGGGTACTATCGTTACCTGATGGTATGAAGACAATATTGATGCCAAATATAGTATGAGTCAGCCAAGTGTACAATCCGTAGAAGCCAGCCATTTTGAGGGAAGCATCAAACACCCCTCTAGAATACCCAAAGATAAAAGGGAAAGTAAATAAACACAGTATCACATTGCGATGCAAAAACGGAAGTTGTTCCAGGCCTCTGGCTACTTCATTCCAAATCTGATAACAACTTCAATTTTTCCAATGGCCTGAGAATGCCCTTTGCATTTTTATTTCAAAGAAACATAAAGCCTTTATTTTAAAACCCCAGAACAAGTTTAGTAAATTTCTCTGATGAAAAAAATAACTGAAATGAAACACCTTAAAATACCCTGCTCGCTGAAATAATTAATCAACTTTTCACCTCTGAAGCACATCTTCCACCACCAAAATAAATGGAAAATAAAAAGTAAGTATGACTCTCTTATTTCCGAGGACATAAACTCTAAGAAATCTGTGGCCAACCCTCCCCTTTGAAGACAAGTGCAAGAGAATTTAACCTGCATTTCATGGGTCTCCTCTTATTAACAAAGTTTTCCCACATTCCTTCAACTCTGCAACCAAGCCTACAGAGTAACTTCTACAAATGCTATCAAAGAATGCAGGTTATTGGGAGAGAATTTATGGAAGAAAAAGAAAATCTTATTACCTCCCAAGTAAAATGAGAGAGGAAAACACAAAAGGGGTAAAAACAGATCCACATAGTTGGTGATTAGTAGGAACAAAGTACATGAAAATCTGCAATAGCAGGTGCTTCAGCTTTGGTTTCCAGCTGGAAGATTAAGGTAGTGTTGTGTGAAGAGTAATAAGGAACTGCTCAGAGAGAACACAAAGGCAGCAAACCATAAGTTTATGATGCCAAAGGTATCATAAAATTACAAAACCAGGACTCTGGGGGGTACAGGGGAAGCAGGGTCATATACTCATGAGAGAAGGAAAAGCTGTCTATAATTAAAAAAAATCAGGGAACGTGGCAGCAAAGGGGACACTGTACACACAAAAGGAAACGATAAGCTTTTCCAAAGCATTCCAAGAGATGTGCTGTAAGAGCAAAGCCAACCTAGTGATTCAGTCATTGTAACAGGGTTCTGACACATGGATTTGGTGACACGGTGGCTCCCCAAATTGTGAAACCTTCTTCGTCATCCTGACCAGCAGCTTTCACTCAAGAATATGGGGTTGCCATGTGCCTCTGACAAAAAGATGCAGATTAAAGTCGTATCAAAAAGACCGAGAAGAAGGGAGAGAGCCCAGAGGAAACAGAAAAGATCTGAACTGAATAGGAGACGGAGGAAAAAGAAACTAGCAGAGCTTCAGGTTTTAAACCTGAGGGGGAGAGAATGGCAGTGTCTCAAAGACATGGAAAAGCCCAGAATGAGCGAAGACACGGGAGATAAGGGAATACATTTGGTTTGGGCAATGGTAAGAAATAAGGATGTTGAAAATACCCTTGAGGTAGCCGGAAATAAAAGACAAAGTCAATGGAGAACTTGGGACAAAAACTTTGAGATGTGCCAGAAGAGATGAATCATAGGAAAGGAGAAGATATCCCCAGGGGCAAACCTGGAGAAAAATGGGGCAATGGGCTGCATTCCCACAGGGGACCTAAGAACAAAAATACACCAGCCAAAGAGATCACGAAATCACTTCTGCAGTAGGGAGAAAAATCACTAGAGTGTAGTATTCCAAGAGACCAAACGAGAAAGAAGCTTTTGAGAAAGAGGGAATGGTATTAAGGTCAAATACCCCAGGGAGATTAATAAGAATAACGTCTAAGGAAAAAAAAGTACAGAATTGGAACAGAACTGGGGAGGTCAATGACAGAAGACAGATGTTTTCACCAACCTTAATGTTATTCAAAAATTTTTTCACCAACCTCATGTTATTCAAAAACTCTTAAGCCAAAATGAAGTTGACATCAAAGGTGCAACAAAATATTGCAACTGAATCTCCCCCTCTGGGTGGCACGTAGGCAAAACTCAATCCAAAAGGGACCACTTCTAGGAAACAGCACACAATCTCCCTTCTTCTTTACCTCTGGGAATACTGATTGCTGTAACATTCTCACTAAGGCAACTCGCAAGTAATTTTGTGGATCCTAAATGCATCCCATGCTGTTTACAGTTACTAAACATTTTCATGTAACCCAATGAAGGATGAAAAGGCAAGGCATTCCCCTCTATCTTATTACTTATGATCTGGTACACAAGGTTTTTATAAAACAGCAAAGAAAAATCCCCTAACAATTTACTAGTAGACAGAATTTTTTTTAGCTCCATCAAATTCCTAGCATTTTTTTCTTTTTTAATCAGCTTTACTGAACTATAATTTACAAACAATAAAATTCAACAAATTTTGGCAAATGTGTACAATTGTGTAACCATCATCACAATCAAGATATAGAACACTTCTACAGAACCCCAAAACGTTCCCTCATGCCCTTTGACAGTCTATCCCTCCTGAATCCTGATCCCTGACATCAACTAGATATGCTTTCTGCCACAATAGTTTTGCCTTTTCTAGAATTTCATATGAACATAATCATACATTATGCAGTTTTTTTATTTTTTTTTTTAATTTTTTTTTCAACATTTATTTATTTTTTTGGGACAGAGAGAGACAGAGCATGAATGGGGGAGGGGCAGAGAGAGAGGGAGACACAGAATCAGAAACAGGCTCCAGGCTCTGAGCCATCAGCCCAGAGCCTGACGCGGGGCTCAAACTCACAGACCGTGAGATCGTGACCTGGCTGAAGTCGGACGCTTAACCGACTGCACCACCCAGGCGCCCCTGTTTTTTTAAACATTTATTTATTTTTGACAGACAGAAAGAGACAGAGCATGAGCAGGGGAGGGGTAGAGAGAGGGAGACACAGAATCCGAAGCAGGCTCCAGGCTCTGAGCTGTCAGCACAGAGCCAGACGCGGGGGCTCGAACCCACGAACCGGGGAGATCATAACCTGAGTCGAAGTTGGACGCTTAATGGATTGAGCCACCCAGGCACCCCACATTATGCAGTTTTTTAAAAAATTGTGGTAAAATATACATACCAAGCAATTTGCCATTTAACCATTTTTAAGTGTATAGTTCAGGAGTGTCAAGGACATTCACACTTTCATTATGTAGCTTTTGTGTTGGGTTTCTTTAATCTCGTTCAATATTTTGAGATTCACCCACATGGTTATCAGCACTTTGTTCCTCTTTAACTGCTGAGTAGTCCATTATTTGGATATAGCACAATTAGATTATGTAATCACCAGCTGATGGACATTTGGGTTTTTCCAGTTTGGAGCTACTGTGAATAATGTTGCTATGAACACTTGAGCAGAAGTCTTTGCATGGACATACACCTTCATTGCGTTGCAGTAAATACCTAGGAATGGAGATGCTGGGTCATACAGTATGTTTTAATTTTATAAGAAACACCAGCAATTCCTTTCATCTCTCAATTCAAAGAAAGTGTAGAGTCCATGGACAATCAGCCAGAAGTCACTGCCTGCTATATTACACCACATCTCCCCAAGATGTGAGGCTAAATTTAATATTTATAGTATTATGGGGGTGGATACTGGCAGAAAGAGCAATTCAGCTCGTGAAAAGCTAAATGACAATGCATCTGAAGCCCCTACTAAGTGACCCAGTGGTACACTAGGTGCCCAATAAACAGTAACTATTTTTGGTGCTATGGTATTTACTATTTCTTGAGATCAGTATGTTTCATTGATGCTCAGAGTATTCTGATGATGAAGACTCTAGAAAGTTGTAGTGCAAGAGCTGAGTGTTCCTGAAATAAGAAGGTAAGGTCAAGAGACACTAATGTTTGCTAAGTACCCCATGTAGTAAATTGAGTAACAGCCCCACAAAAATGTCTATATCCATGCCCAGGCCCTATGAATATGTTACCTTATTTGGCAAATGGGACTTTGCAGATGTGACTGAGCTAAGTAAGCATTGTGAGATCAAGGCGATTATCCTGGATTACTGGATTGGCACAATGTAACTACACAAGTCCTGATAAGAGGGAGGTGGCTGATAAAAGACAGAGGTGATGGATGCACAAATTGTGAATATATTAAAACCACTGAATTGTACACTTTAAAATGGTTAAAATGGTGAATTTCATGTGTATGCATTTTATCCCAGTAAAAAAAAAAAAATTATAAAAAGAGGGATGTAGGAGAGTCAGAGTTACAGAAGGAGACATGAGGACAAAAGCAGAAGTCAGAGAGAAGGAGATATTTGAAGACACTACATTGCCAGCTTTGAACATGAAGGACCACAAGCCAAGGAGTGCAGGCAGCCTCCAGAGGCTGGAAAGGGCAAGGAAACCGATTCTCCCATAAAGCTTCCAGAAAGAACGCAGGCCTGCTGACAGTCTAATTTTAGGCCTTCTGACCTCTAGAACTGTCAGATAAAAAAAAAAATCTATGTGGTTTAAGCCACTAAGCTTATGGTAATGTTAGAGCTACAATCAGAAACTAACACAATCCAGTATGAGCCAAGCACTGCGTTACATGCTTTGTCTATGTCGTTCCATTGACTCCTTGCTGGGG
This sequence comes from Herpailurus yagouaroundi, assembly GCF_014898765.1. Taxonomy (NCBI): domain Eukaryota; kingdom Metazoa; phylum Chordata; class Mammalia; order Carnivora; family Felidae; genus Herpailurus; species Herpailurus yagouaroundi. The sequence continues at coordinate 33,415,607 of NW_024412401.1, forward strand.
CCTCTGATTCATCTGGAAAAGAGACGCTTGGGGCACTTGGGTGGCTCAGTCAGTTAAACATTCGACTCTTGGTTTTGGCTCAGGCCATGATCTCACAGTTTGTGGGTTTGAGCACCATGTCAGGCTCTACAAGGAGCCTGCTTGGGATTCATTCTTTCTTTCTCCCTCTGCTCCCTTCCCCATTTGTGCACACTCTCTCTCTCAAATAAACTTTAAAAAGAGAGAGAGAGAGAGAGAGAGAGAGAGAGAGAGAGAGACTGACTCTTGGTCAAAAATCAGGTAATCTGTTAAAATCTTTTCTCTAAAAAAGAAAAAGAAGAAGAAAGTTCAAAATGAGGGTGAGGGTGGGAGGAATGGTACTGAGCCAGTCACAGTTAAAAGGCGAGAAAACTCTTCTGGGAATTGTTGGATCGGTGTACTAGATCACTCTGGTACACTAACTCCAAATCCAGTCACCCAACTCACTAAAGATCAAGATGTTGGGTGAAGATGTATTTTTGGTATCCAGATTCCTATTCTATATTACGAAGATATGCACCTGCAGGACAAACATGTCCTTAATTGTCCTCAAGGCCAAGAGACCACCAAGAGAAGCCTGGGCAGCTGCATGACACCTGCATCTGGCTCTGGCCAGGGCCATTATTCGATAGTGGCTATCCCAGCTGACCACTTCCAAAAGGGGACTAAGGTTCAGTATACCCATCCCAAGGCAAACTGGGGTCCTAATCACCGTATTAGAGTGAAACGTTCTGGAAAATAGAAGTAGAACATGGGGAGAGGGGAGAGGAACAGAGCAGCAATGAAAGATGCAACAGGCCACATGTGGCGGCCACAATGTGTGTGTCTGTGCCTTGCTGGTGCAACGCTACGTAGAACTCTATGACCCACTCCACACCCAACGCACTGGCTTTTAGTCAGGTGGATGCCTATCGTGGGAACTAGTACATCCGAGTGATCTAGTGCACAGATCCAACAATTTCAAGAGGGTCGTTATTGCCTTTTCACTTGAGAATAACTCAGGCCCTCATTTTTTATTCTTTTTCCAGCCTTCATTAAAAAAAAAAAAAAACATGAACTACACTCCCAGTTTAAAAGACTTTCTTGATTTCTGACCAGCGGACTCTTTCCTGGATGAATGAGGGGACCAGACAGGGGATCAATGAAATAATACATGCAAAATGTGTAAGTCAGGGTTTGGCACAGTGGGTACTCAGCATATGTCAGTGTAGAGGATGGACAAAAGAAGGGACAGAAGTGAAGGCCATTGGCCTGGAGGTTAGGAGACCGCTCACAGAAGGAACATATGAATGAAACATAAGAGTGTTGAGGAAGCAAACAGTCAAGAACGCACTCATAAATGAGAAACGTTAGTGAAGGCAAACAGGACATGGATCCGGCAGGAAGAACAGGGCAACGGGGCCACAAGAGCTCTGGCTCTGTCACCCACTGCTCTGGAATCCCATTCTATCACTGATTAGTGTGGCATGATCTTCAAAACTGTACAACTTCTCTGAGCTTCACTCTTCCTAACTGTCAAATAGAGATAACATTTAACTTCATAATGTTGGCATTACGGCAAGCATTCACTTCATAACGGTATGATGGACATTAACACTGCAACTCAAGTGGTAAGCTTAGTGACTGTTGCACAGTAAGCAATTAAGTTGGTGCTTTCAGAGAATTGTGTCACTATTACCAGGTCGCATTGTAGTAAGGCTAAAAATAACGCACGTGGTAACTTTCTCTTTTCTCCTGGCGGTTTTTGGAAGAAAACCAATCTTTGCTACGTGCTAAAGGGGTGCAGGGTACGGCAAAGCTGAGAGTGAAAGTAGCATACCACAAAGTTTTAGACTTAAGTTTTTTAAATTATAAGGTACCGATGAAGCTACCGGAGCAAAAATCCAAAATACTGAGTGTATAATCACTCATCTCTCAGGTTCTTTGGAACCTGAAATTCAGAGACTGGGAATTGTTCATTTTCATAATCTAACACAACTTCATTTGACACAAAATTAATGGCATACACAATACAGTTTGAACGGGTTACCAGAAATCACTACTTTAATCACTGCAGGCGTATTTATTCCTTATAATAATATCAATAAAAGATCATTCTCTCATTTCATTCATTCAATGATGTCGATCCATTAATCAACACTTTTTAGATATTCAAATTCAGTAAGCATTCTTCTATCTTGCCATCCAGGAAAGACACTCTGATATACTGCACCAAATCTCTTGTAAAAATCACAAAAGCTCTGGCTTGTGGCATTTTTCTAAGGGTGGTTACATATGACCCGTGCCAGGTGAATGCATGGTGCCACTGGAAATTACCCTTCCCTTTGTAACTATTCACAACCATATGATCAAGCATCTACTATGGAAATTTACAGGACAATCTGCATCAAATTCATCAGGCTATAATAGGTATGTAACATCAGTCTTCCTCTACTGTCTACTTCAATCCTCTCTCTTGAATAGAGTGTTTGCCTGTGCTCAGTCTTCTGGGACCTCTTTTTTTCCAGTGATTCTTCAAAACTCATTGACATTATTCTCCAACTGCATCTCCAGGCTTTCCCAGCACTCAGCAATTTAACAGAATCAAATTCAGAAGACACTGGATGCTCTTTTCTTCCCATGTTTTGGTAGCTCAGTTGAGCTGGCTTAGCAGGTCTGATGTAGCTCAAGGGATGGGACTGACACCAGCCACAGAGGTGGAAGCTCCCCACTTTCTAACAAGGTCGCATCCTCATTCAGAAAGCTTCCACCGTTAGACAGTCCTATCTATTATACACAGAGCCATCAAGGGCAGGGTTCCCTTCAACTGGAAGGCAGGCTACAGGGCATCCAATCCAACGGGGGTCCCTAAACATACCTCTCTGTGAATAAAAATTCCAAATTCATTCACAATCAGTCTTTGTCTAAGTTTTCCCCTAATAAACACTATTGTGCATTTATACTGTACGGTACTAAAGACGTGTGTCCATGCCTCGTTTATACAACTGTATGACTGATCCTTAAACAACACATTTGAACTACACTAGTCCACTTACGTGCGGATTTTTTTTTTTTTTTTTTGATATGGTATTGAAAATGTATTTTCAGGGCACCTGGGTGGCTCAGTCAGTTAAGCATCCAACTCTTGGTTTGGGTTCAGGTCATGATCTGACAGCTTTGTGGGTTCAAGCCCCACATCAGGCTCTGTGCTGGCAGCATGGAGCCTGCTTGGGATTCCCTCTCTCTCCCTCCCTCTGCCTCTCTCTCTCTCTCTCTCTCTCTCTCTCTCTCTCTCAAAATAAACAAACTTAAAAAAATGTATTTTCTCTTATGATTCTCTTAATAACATATTCTTTTCTCTGGCTTACTAAACTAAGAATACAGTATACAATAAGAACAACATACAAAGTATGCTTTAACTGACTGCTTATAAGTAAGGTTTCTAGTCAACAGTAAGCTATTAGCAGTTAACTTTCTGGAGAGTCAAAAGTCCTATGTGGATTTTTGGCAGTGTAGGGTGCTGGTGTCTCCTAACCCCCACATTATGCAGGAGTCAACTGTATATCTAACTTCTCTGCACCAGGGGCTTGAACTGGTTTCAAGCGCCTGCTTAAGATTTAGTTCTTAACCAGCTCTCTCCTCACTCTTTACAAACTCTAAGATGCAACTTAACTCTTACAAGTTTGCTAATACTTTCCTTCAACTCTTAGCCCACTCTCAATTCTGACCAAAGGGGTGTTCTTGGGAAGAGAGATGGCGAGGAAGCTTAAAAAAAAGAAAAGAAAAATGGGTCTGTTGTTACTTTTCTAAAAGGAGAAAACTGGCCAGACAACCCAGGATTTGATCAGATGATCTGCTTTTGCTGGAACGCGATTTGAAGCAAGGAGGGGGTTGGGGTGAATGATAAGCCACAGTCAAGGAGCTCTATGCCCTCAGAGGATACAGGACTCTAAACCAATAGACAGGTAGCGTTCACGTGTCTAAGTAAGAAGGAAAGAAAGGAAAGAATCCAAAATCAAATTCTGCCTGCTCCCAACATTTCATTACACTGGTTCTGCCCTCTTTTCTTTCTAAAGGTCAACTGGGAAGGCTATCAGATTATTGTTCCCTCAGGCAACAACAACAAGCATCACCTTACCAATGTTCTGTACTGCCCCTCAAGAGAAGGCCAGGTAGTAGAGAGGGCAGGCCGGCTTCCAGAAACACAGCATATAAAATTACCAATCGTACATAGTATCCCCCAGCTCTTTTCATTACTACCTAACCTCTCTTGAAGTTACATCTTCCACCCTTTCCGGGTTCATCTGTCCCAGAGACCCAGCTCCACACAGTAAAAAGCACAGAAACCTGGTTGACACTGGATTTCCCTGTTCCAGAAGGGAAGGTCACGCTGTATGCACAGACCTAGCATGCTGCTGAGAAGCACAGGGAGAAGCCGCTTCTGCGGAAACCTTCCATCCCCACCGGGAAAAACAGTGAGTCACAGTCACACACAGAAGGGTACAACAGTGGCATCACATTAAGTCATCTGGAATCCGTGGCAGTAGAAATATTAATTCAATGTTTTTATATCATTACTACATGGTTTTGTGTCTTTGACAGTGCCTGCTGATAATGGATGCTTACTCTAACTAAAAAGTGAACAGTATATAGGCAAATAGCAAACATTTGTATCTCAACACTAGTTCTATTATAAGGCCATTAAAATTAATTTAGCAATTCTTTAAAGCATCACAATGAGAAACTAAATACAAGACAAAGTTTCTTAAGGTCATTCCCTTGGAAACTTGATGTAAAGGTTTAGAATTATTAGACCAATCTTTAATCAAGTAGGTTAAAAAGGCATTCTTTTTACTGAGTTGGTTATTATTGAAGAACTCCAGCTAATATGATTTTCCCAAATATGCATAAGAGATTGTGTCACTCTATTCCAGTGTTAGGAGAGCTATCTCTTCGAATAAATGAAAATACACTCTTACAGCTTTAAACTCTTCCTTACACATTTTAATTTAAACAAATGTTTATAACCTTAGATTCATGAGAATTTCTTTGCAACGAATATTTGTTTAAAGTCAAAAATGGAAATACGGAATTACTGAATGATCAGCACTGATTTTTTTTTTTTTTTTTTTACCCAATACCTTTAATTCTCCATAGTTGGAGGGATAGAGGTGAAAAGTACATTCATTTTCCAAATTAAAAAAAAAAACTCAGTACATACATTCTCCCATCTAATTCCTAAGTAAGACTCCCACCCACTGGCACTGAAAACCTGTAATCCCACAAGCAAGAGCCATACCCGTGTGCATGCACTCATGTGAAAATATCACACACACTAAATTGCACTGAGGCCGTGACAACATGCAACTTAGTAATGTGCAATATCTCCACCAGAGCAAGCAGAATGGGAGCATCGGGGAAGAAGGATGTGATGCAAACATTCAGGACACGACATGCTCTAAAGGGACAAAAGTGGTTTGGGGGTAGGAGATGCATGCCACTAACTGAAAAATTCATGAAACGAAAACCCAAATGAACACACAAACGTATTCAATTTAGAAGAACACTTATTCAGATCTGAGAATCCTAACTGAGGTTCAACAATTCAACGAGACGGTGATCATCAAGTAGCCACATATTTCATAAGGCAAAGCTTCAAAAGCCAAGACACTGCCACTGCCTGGTCATGCAGTTAACTCCCAATTTCAAGTCCACTTTTAACTTATTGATGGATCATATAAAATGAGTTCAACGATTTCCACTTGACTGCAACACTGATGATGACTAATGATTGATGTTTATAAAATCTGAGATCACTGATAATTTGTAGACTGAAGTGCCCTCTGAGGACCGTATAATAACATTTTCATAAACACTTGTTTAATATTTTTCCTCTTAAAATCTTTGTCCGTGAAGAAACATATTCCATCTTGAACACAATCCTTCAGAATGAAAAATGTGACAAGAGCTCTTAAAACTAGAACTTACTATTATCTTACATATGTGAGAAGGTTCTACAGAGGCATCTCTATAAAACCTGTACATTCCAGGTCTTGCATCTGACCCAGGAAAGAAAGAGACAATAAGCACGGAGACTGCTAAAAATCGTCTGGAGTTATAATCTTTAATTCACATAACTTGATACAGCCGTGGTTACACAAATGGGCCAGACAAATTAACTAGTCTGTACTGTAGTTTTCAATTTTGAGAGCCATTAAGATTACAGTTCTGGTACTGAGGGTTTAAGCTTTTTCCTATATTAAAAACATGATAAGATATGGGGCGCCTGGGTGGCTCAGTCGGTTAAGCATCCGACTTCGGCTCAGGTCACGATCTCGCGGTCCGAGAGTTCGAGCCCCGCGTCGGGCTCTGTGCTGACAGCTCAGAGCCTGGAGCCTGTTTCAGATTCTGTGTCTACCTCTCTCTGGCCCTCCCCTGTTCATGCTCTTCTCTCCCTGTCTCAAAAATAAATAAAACATTAAAAAAATAATAAAAAAATAAAAAAAAGACATGATAAAATAAATGGATTTTGTACTAGTATGCTTTGGAACCAAGACATGGGCTACTGTTACAGTGCATACTTAGTCTGTACAATCCCAAGAAAATAAGGCAAATCTAATTTGTAAAAAGGCATTTATTTCTTATCTCTGTAGATGACCACACTCTTTCTAACCTCAAATGCCCTTGTGGGCCAAAGACCTGATTTTTTAGCCGCCAGCCTCATATGACTATTTAAACAGTCTTAACAGTACCACAAAGTTAAGTCATCTTCTGCCTCAACCAGCTCCTCCTGGAAGAAGGTATACCGGAAGGATATGTGCTTTCAATCAGCTGGAACGACATGCAAGTCACAGCTCCGCTTACCAACTCCAAGCAACGATGACATTAAAATATTAAGTTTAAAACAAAGGAGTTGGCATATTTGTATGAAAACAAAAGTGACTCAATGCCAGACAGACAGGACAGTTGACCAGCGGTTCACTCTAAGAAAGCCGAACAAGAGAAAACTCAAGAACTGTGATTTAAAAACAGAAAAGCTTTTGTGAGAATAACAGTCAGTGCTAATAAAGATTACTTCAGGAAAATGAAGTATCAGCTTTCTTGAAGTTCTTAATGGGACAAGGTAGATATTTTTCTGTAAGGCTTGGCTTAAGTTACACTGACTGAAAGGATTCTGTCAGCCTTTGATAAGGTTGATTCACTAGTTTCATCCTACTGGGAAGATTGAAGGTTATTTTTCTTTCTGGTCGAGTTATTTACACAAACTTCTTTAAGCCAGACAGATGTCACTTAAACTAACGTGAATTTATTGCTAAGAGTTTTCAGCATTTTATTTACTCAATAAAGATGATAACCAATGGTCGTGCAGGCTTAAAAGGAATGCTAAAGCCAGCAAGTGACTTCCCCGAAGATAGCTTCACCCTGAAAACTGTTACAGTAGATGATGCACTCCCAAACTTGGAATCTTTACATAGATGGCCCCATGTGGATACCCAAGAGCACCAGAGAGGATAAGGGCATTTTTAAAATTCTACCTGATGGCTAATAAAGGAAGCAAGATATTGAAGACTTTACCCAGGCCTTGCTAGTAGGAAAAAGAAAGAAAACCCAGCAAACTTTCTAGGAAGAATATATTTCAAGAACATGTGTGTTATTTGAATGTAACTAAGGTTTTTCAGAGACCAAAATGGTATCCTCAACCAGTTATTAAATAAACACAATGAAGAAATAAGCCAAGATCAGTCAGAGAGAATTATCCAGTCAAATCAAGATTTCTGTGGAAGACTAGTTCAAAGCAATGCTATTTTTTATAATAATTTTTTCATGTTTTATTTTATTTATTCTTGAGAGAGAGAGAGAGAGAGAGTGAGCGCACACAAGAGAGCAGAGGAGGGGCAGAGAGTGAAGGAGACAGGGAATCCCAAGCAGACTCCGCACTGTCAGTGCAGAGCCTGATGAAGGGCTCAAACTCAAACTGTGAGATCATGAGCTCAGCGGAGATCAAGAGTTGGATGCTTGGGGCGCCTGGGTGGCGCAGTCGGTTAAGCGTCCGACTTCAGCCAGGTCACGATCTCGCGGTCCGTGAGTTCGAGCCCCGCGTCGGGCTCTGGGCTGATGGCTCGGAGCCTGGAGCCTGTTTCCGATTCTGTGTCTCCCTCTCTCTCTGCCCCTCCCCCGTTCGTGCTCTGTCTCTCTCTGTCCCAAAAATAAATAAACGTTGAAAAAAAAAACTTTAAAAAAAAAAAATAATAAGTGGAAACATAAATGCCAACCAATGATTCACTATTCAAAATAAGTTTAAGAACACCTGGCTAACAACTTATTACAAAAAGAAACTCTAACGGATGATATGAGGATTTAATTTGGGTATAGCTATTCATACGCAGTAAAAATGTAGTAGAACTCTAACAAGTCCCAAGCAATAAGAGGAAAGGGTAGGGAAGGAGCAGAGCTAGGTTTGAGCTGCAAAAGGCCTTTCCCTACCTGAAATGACAAAGAGGAAAAAGGAGGGCAGAAGCCAGTGACTTGGAAAGAGCGTATGAAGAAAAAAAAGTTGAGGAATCATCTCATTCAAAAGCCCAGCCTGCAATACATGGACCCCAGAAGACATGGGAAGTTTCTGGCCAGAACCTGTAATGCACATCCAGCCCATGACTTAAAAATAACCAAAATCTTTGCATTTCCAGTTTCCAGGCTAACTTCACGCAAAGGGCACAGAGCCCAGCTGCAGAGGGAGAGAGGAAGAAATAGAAAGACCATTTATTCTTCTCCCGGGACAAAGCCGCAGTTCCTGAGCTCTAAGAGAAGGGGGAGGTGTATGCGTGGTACAAGAGGGGTTTCTCCCCAGCAAGCGACATGAGCTGCGGCGGGAGCAAGAGCCTGCACGGGGTGAGGGGGCTGTAGCTCACAGGGCTGACAGCAGGATACCGAAACTGAATTTTTCTTCTTATCGAAACTTGCGCTGCTCACATTATTCTCTCAAAAGGAAATTAAAAATTTTGAAAATACCAGGGTCCATCACTAGTTTTGCACTGATTATTAGAAAGGCTCAAGACTGAAAACAGGCTTCTCACAGAAAGCAGTGTCTAAAGGAAATAAGAATAGCATAAATCTTATCCCTACCTGATAGCTTCTTCCACAGACTGGCCAATAATATTAGAAGAAGGACCTGGCTGAGATAGTGGTGTCAGGCTTATCACCCACTTCACTGGCTTGTAGTACTCATCACTGGAACTTAATAGATAAAATAGTGTGGTCAGGAAAATTATCTGCAAAACAAAGGACAGTATCTCCTAAAAAATCACATTTGGAAACTACAGGAAGGAAACACAAATGGAACCAAGAAAACGCTTCACTGAGGAAGGAGAGGTAACATGCTCTTATCTACATGTACATACCAGAGATAGCACAAAATTGAGAAGGGCCGTCCCGCTGTAGAAGAGGATGGTCAGGAGGGTGGTGACGGTGGTGAAAAGCAGGCTCACGTTCCGGCTCATGACAATCCACAGAGACTCTAAGATCTGATGAAGAGGGAAAGCTGAACCATTAGAACTAATCCTGAGGAAAGAAGTTCCGACAGCTATCTACTGTGCTTTCAATACAAGAGCGTTAGTACCAGAAAGTGAAAAGACAAGAACGGAGTAGTATTTTATGGGGGGGGAAATACGTTATCATCTGAAAACACTTGACTGTTGAATAGTAAGGAAAATGGTTAAGAAAATCACAGTGAATCTAGCTCCAAATCATATCAGGTAGCCATTAAAGATATGTGTATCATAACACAGAAAAACATTTTATGACATAATTATAAATTGAAAACGGGGCATCTGGGTGGCTCAGTTGGTTAAGTTTCCAACTTTGGCTCAGGTCATGATCTCACAGTTTGTGGGTTTGAGCCCCACATTGGGCTCTGTGCTGATAGCTTGGAGCCTGGAGCCTGCTTTCAGATTCTGTGTCTCCTTCTCTCTCTCTGCCCTTCCCCCACTCATGCTCTGTTTCTCTCCCCAAAATAAACGTTAAAAAATCATAATTAAAAAAAGTAAAATGTAGGAAACAAAAATTTTATATATAGCATGATTTTAACTATGTAAAAATGATATGTGTAGAAAAAAAACCTACAGGAGAATATGCCAGAATGCAACCTGTATAGGATCATTAGTGCAGACATGAACATTCTAGTATTTGTCTTATTAGCTGCCTCCCCTCTTGCCATCTCCAACTTAGATTCACCTACAAATACAAAAGTATCACTTCGATGATTTCACTAAAATCACAATAAATAGGATAGGGTCAAGGGCAGAGCTCTACAGCTGACTATCTTTCTTCAGATAGATGATGACCCTACTGAATTCCTTTGATCCATCACCTGTAAATTCACTAGAATCAGTTATTAAAACGGTCACTAATATATGCTAAATGCTACTATAATACACGTTAAACACTACTAGAAGAAGATGTACAATATCTGTGGCACACCTAGATGTTTTCATTTCCTATCTTCTCAGGAACTTAAATTCCCTCTTGACAATATCTGTCCCGTGAGAGAAGCAGTGCAGAGGATACCAACTTCATTTTAAAGATAGACAAACTGAAGCTCAGAGATGTTTTAAAACTTGCCCAAGGGCCTTGGAGCTAATAATTGGAACTAGAGCTGGGACCAGAATTCTAACGTCTGGTTTTATTTTGGTGTGCCCTTTCCAAAACAGCAGCTCTGTTTTTTGTCATATGTACAAGTTACACCATCTGTTCTATGAAAGGCCTATCCATTCCTTTCCTGTCTCAAATGTATCATTTATAAAGGCGTATTTTGTTGTCCCCGGCATTTCTTGCAAACCTCAGCTCAGTCTTCACAGGAGAGCCTTTGCAGGCTGGTTTCATTTACAATAACTCCTTACATAATGTCTTCAAAATGCCTTGCAATGCCTACAAAAATATGCATGACTGACCATTTGACCTTGTGGGACAAAGAATGGATGAATAATACCACTGATTCCAAGAAACAAACCAACAATACCCTTATTTGTGATTTTTACATGCATTCTTTTGGGGGTTTCTGGCATTTTGGAATTTTTATTAAAAAAGTTTTTAAATAGTTTCTGGGTCACCCTGGTAGGAAATACTCTGTGACAATTCTTAAGAAATTAACTGAAGACATTAATTGTAGACTGGTAGTCTCCAACAACAATCAAGTAACATTTCTGTGTACCCAAGGGGATTAGGAAGAAAGGTTCAGACCATGAGAGCTATCGGATATTACAAGAATATAGGCAGAAATAAAAAATCCGATCAAGGGTTGACTTCGACGCATTAAGATTTTTTTCTGATGAGACAGGTAGTGACGTTAAAGAATGTGATTTTTTTTTATACTTTATAAGAAAATGTGTTGATATTTAGAGGATGTACAGAAAATCAGTGAACCAATAGTCTAAATGACCAGTGCATATTACAAAAGCATATAAGAGTAAAAGACCCATTTCTATTCAAGACAGATCAATGGACTTCCATGTAAGGCAGTACAAAAAAAGTTTATATTGATATGGTTTCAAATTCCACACTGCAATTAACATTTAAAAAGTACCATTTGTTGAGTTTTGGTGTAGTATCAAAGAATAGCCACAATTATCTGAAAAGGCTATTAAAAGACTCCCCTCTTTTCCAACTACGTATCTGTAGGAGGCTGGATTTTCCTCAGATACTTCGATCAAAACAATGTATTCCAATAGACTGAATGCAGAAGCAGGTATGAGAATCCAGACATTAAAGAGATTTGCAAAAAAGTAAAAGAAAGTCACTCTTCTCACTGAGTCATTTTTTGTTTTGCAAAATGGTTATTTTGCAGATGCAAAAAATGTGTTAATATATAATGTTATTTTTTGTGAACTGATAAATATTTTAAAGTTCTCAGGTTTAACTGCTAATACAATAATAATCCATAGAACCCACATGAACAAACAAAAACTCTGGAATCCTCAGACCAAGAAGTTTGACAACCACTGGACTAGAGAAAACAGATTATCAAACACATAAACTCTTAGAACTGAAGGACATGAATTTCTAGATTTAACTCCACACTGTGATAGCTGTATTAGGTGAGTGGGAAGAAGGGGAAGTGTGAGTGCAGGGATTGGGGGAGGAACCGAAAGAGCTGTAAGAAAACCCCACAGGTGATAGAAGAGAGCACTGAGGGACTTCAAAGTCACATCTTTATCTTCATCTTCCAAATTAGGAAACCAAAAGATAATACCTAAAATTACAAAACCAAGAAAGACCAGTATAAATATTATTTTGGAAATTTAGAGATAAATACCAGAGAAAGCTAAAAGAATTGACAGCTGTTTCCAGAAAACGAGACTGAAGTGGAGAAGCACAAAGCAGGGCACTGTCATTTTTTTACTGAAAATCTTAAACTATTATTGACTCTCTGCTACTACGGTCATCTATTAATAGTTTGATAAAAATTAAATTAAAAAAAAAATCTAGCATTGCGGGACACCTGGATGGCTCAACCAGTACAGGGTGCAACTCTTGATCTCAGGGTTGAGTCTGAGCCCCACACTGGTTGTAGAGATTACTTAAAATCTTTAAAAAAAAAAAAAAAAAAAATCTAGCATTGCAAACCTCAACTTTTGTTAAACTGATGAAAGTCACCAGTCCATTCACAAGAAAATCCTCTCATCTCTGTGAAAAGCCACATGCCAGGACACTTTATAAAACACACTGTTGAACCAAGAGTGGTTGTTAAAACTTCAGCAATGCTGCAAGCTGTTCCTTGCTGCCTTCGACCGACCGTTAGGCAAACAAGGCAGAGGTGGGTGGTGCATGGTGGGAAAATGGGTGGTAAACAACAAGCTGAGCCTTTGAAGGACATCCAATCTCTCTAATGTAAGTGGAACCAGATTTCTATCTGCCAAAGACTTTGCCCACCAGAAAGGCCGATCTCTCTCTAGTGGTCCAGCGACATTCTAGTCAGCCTAAGGGACAGATACCTATCTCAGAATCTGAGAGCCCACAACACTTCACATATGCTTCCTGATTCAGCATTTCTCGGTTACTCTTCAACCACAGAGAAGGCACCAGGGGAGCTACTCCTGAGGCCTATGGTCTTTAGACATCTTTCTTTTTTTTTTTTTTTAATTTTTTTTTTCAACGTTTATTTATTTTTGGGACAGAGAGAGACAGAGCATGAACGGGGGAGGGGCAGAGAGAGAGGGAGACACAGAATCGGAAACAGGCTCCAGGCTCTGAGCCATCAGCCCAGAACCTGACGCGGGGCTCGAACTCACGGACCGCGAGATCGTGACCTGGTTGAAGTCGGACGCTTAACCGACTGCGCCACCCAGGCGCCCCTAGACATCTTTCTAGTGCATTTAGAACTCTCAAAATGGCAAATGTTGTGGCATTAAAAACAAGGTAACTAAAGGCCTCTAAGTGTGCACAGAAAACTGGAAATTAGAATTTCTATTTTTATTTCTAAGTCCAGTTTAACTAAAAATTCTATTTCTTACCGAAAGAAATGTCTCAATGTTCTCGTGAACAAAGGAAGCGATATCCTGCCAGTCCAGGATGTCTCCCAGCCAGCTATTCTGACGATTTATATGCATCTTGTGTCCTTTGTGCCTTCCAGAATGCGTTACATTCTATGGAATAAAACGGTTCAGACATGAAATCTCCAAAAGCATAAGAAGTATAAATACTCTATTTTGTTTTATGTCCACTTGAGCACTTGAGTAGTTACTCAAAGGTGAAAAACTTTGCATTATTTAAGAAATCAGCTAAGAACTCTAAAGACCTAAAATATGAAATACATTTTTTCTTCTTCTTTAGATACCTTCTAGATACTACCTGTCAGCTGAGCTCAAGCACTTCCTTTTTAATACATTTATGAACAACCTTCATTTCTTAATACATATTGACTGTACACCAACACAACATTTATTTTCTTTTTTTCCTCTTTTGAGCCCCTCTACCTTTTGGGGGGTCCCCATTTTTGCTTTTTTCTTTCTTTCCTCATCCCACTCCCCTAATTATTAACCTTCCATACAAGATAAAGAAAGCAAGGGGGAGAGAGGAATATAAAGTACATTAAAAACTAAAACAATGTTACATGTCATTTATATCTCAACAAAATGGGGGATAAATGAAAAAGAAACAAAAATGGGGAGAAAAATCTAACTCATCCATATGGAAGAGAAATACATTGACAAGAATGCAGGAATAATTGAAAGAGATATGAATAAACAAAATGACTAGTGAGGTTAAAATTAGAAACATAAGTAGGTTCTTAACATTTTGTTTCTGTTCTGACACTTTTGCTAACATCGTAGTGATATATCAATCTTCATTATGCAATGAAGACATTAGGCGTTAGGAACGAAAGCAACATACTTACCTACTTACAAACCTATGCTTCTAAAACACTGACTTCCCTGGGCCATACAATGAAGCTCAAAAGGGGTGAGGCATAGAAAAAAAGCTGTTTGTAAGCACAAGTCCCAGAGTCAGCAGAAAAAATAGATATAACCTTTCCAATTGACCAGTTCTTCAGCAGATTACTGCCTAGGGATTCCCCAATTAGTTCTAACCTCCAGTCTTTGAAACTCACAAAAACCAGCCGGCTTCCCTCAATTCATCCCAGGAGTGAAAACAGGTCACTATGCAACCAACTCAAACTTGAAATTGAGCTTTCCTCCCTTCTACCCCAAGTTAAAAGGATGATATATACATGCTCTTCTCCTCACCATCAACCCTGTCAAAATTTACCACCTTATCTCATTCTCTACCTCCTTCCCCACTGGATAGTCATCTTCCATAGCACAGCCCCTGAGGGTCCACAGGCCCTGCCAACGCAGTATACAGTATGGCCCCATACAACCAGCTGCTTTTCAAAACCATCGTTTTTAAATTTAGTGGTAAATGGTATTATTTTCCGCCAGAAATTCTGAAGAGTGTATCAGCACAAGTAGCAGGTAAGGGTGATTAAAAATATACATCTCCAAACTTCTGGATCTATTTTCCTTCCTCAAAGAGACAAGTTCTTAATGTCTAAAGCTCTACTATCTAAAACAGTAGCCACTATGTACATGTGGCTATCAGCACTTCAAATGTGGCTAGTCCAAAAACTGAGATGTGGTATTAGTACGAAATACATATGATTTCCAAGACTTATAGGAAAAAAAAAAAAAAGGCTATAAAATATTGCATTAAGATTTTTCTTCCACTGCTTATATACTGAAACAATAATATATTGGGTATAGTGATGTAAGTGAAATATTTTTAGAATTAATTTCACCTGTTTTAGCTTTTTATTGTGGCCATTAAAAAATTAACATTATATCTGTGGTTTATGTTACATCTCAACTGTACAGAGATGAGATGCTGTTGAAAATAATGAACAGAGGAGGGGTGCCTGGGTGGCTCATGCAGTGAGCATCTGACTTCGGGCTAAGGTCATGATCTCACAGTTTGGGAGTTCAAGCCCTCCATTGGGCTCATTGCTGTCTGGGCAGAGCCTGCTTCGGATCCTCTGTCTCCCATCTCTGCCCCTCTCCCACTTGCTTGCTCTCTCAAAAATAAATAAAGTATTTTTTAAAAAGTAAAACAATGAACAGAGGATGGAATACAATACAGCACAGTGACAGGCGGGTTCTGCCATGGAGATTAACCATCAACTCAAGCTGACTTTTAGTGACCTGAGGTTTAAGACCCTGTAGCTTCCAAATTTCAATAAATGACATCCAATGTTAATATCTATCTAGTCAATATGTATCTAGTCAATGAATCTGTAAAATAAAAGGACTTTATAAGTTTAAAATAGAAATCATCTAATAACTTACCTTTACAAACCAAGAATGATACAATCTGTCCCAAAGTTCTAGTACTTGCTTTTCAATTACAGCAGTATTGTTCACCTTATCTCCCAGAATTTTATGAAGCTGGAAGAAATAGATATAATCTGGTTTAATATCTCAGGAAACAATCCAGTAAAATTAATTCATGCTGGGCCTTTATATTTGTTCCAAATCAAACTAAAATGTTTCAGACTATTTAATTGCCTCTAGCCATCTTATAATCTTTCCTTAAACTCTGTACTCTTCAATATTCCCAGCAAATTTCCTTGCTTTTTTTTGGCTTTTTGCTTTCCTCTATTTCTGGGTCTCTAAGAGAGCCACCTCAGGTTGTAAGAGAAAGGTACATGTGAAGCCATGATCACTGACTTAGCAAATCTTATCTGGCCAGAGACAAATATGTTGCATGTGGCCCAAGTGTTTATCCATTACACAGAAATCTCATGTTACATTTATCACTGGTGTAAGAATTACCACAGAACTTCAAGTAAAATTTTAGGACCTTAGCTATAAACACAAATATTTCCCATAGTTTGCTAAGAGGCATCAGGTCTCAGAGTTATGACTGATGATGAGACTGGCTTCAGGGTTTGTGGGAATCAAGTACAGTGAGACAAGATAACTTTGAGGAAAGTTATTCATTATAATACGCCACATTTTTGTTATTAAAACCATAACATAGGGGTGTGTGGGTGGCTCAGTTGGTTGAGCGTCCAACTCTTGATTTGGGTTCAGGTCATGATCTCAGGGTCATGAGATGGAGCCATGTATTGGGCTCCATGCTGAGTGTGGAGCCTGCTTAAGATTCTCTCTCCCCCCACCTGTGCCCCCCACCCCTGCTTGCACACTCTAAAAACAAACAATAGCATAATAGTAAAAACATTTTTTAAAAGATAAACACTGATTTGTAGTCCCACTTCCTTACCACAAATGCTTCCGTTATTCTATATCCTCTGCGACTTTTTATGTTTATAAACATAATTTAGAATTTTTCATCACTTCATCACTTTCATCCTTACTTTTAATGGTTCCATATTAGTTTTGTTTTTTTTTTTTAAGATTTTATTTTTCAGTAATCTCTATGCCCAAGGTGGGGCACAAACTCACAACCCCAAGATCAAGAGTTGCACACTCTACCTTAAGTTCTGATATTAGTTTATCATTACCCAATCATAGGATATGGAGATGGTTCCCAATTTTTAATGTCACAAATAACATTGCAATGAATGTCCTTATACACAACTTTTTTTTTCTTATTACTAATAGCATGATAAATGTATAGGAATCAAAGGAAATAGGCACTTTAATAGCTCTTGCTATGCACTGTCTTCCATAGGGAGTATACCAATTAACATTTTCCAACATTGTATGAATAAACCAGTTTTCCCAAAGCCTTATGGATTGATACATTTTTAGATAATTTAATAGCTGTGAAATTGTAACCAGATACTTTTCTTCTTCAGGTACAATAGTGACACCTTCTCTGTGTTGGTTTTCAATGAGTATTTTCTTTTGTGTGGCCTACCCACACCTTTTGCTTACTTGATGCTGTCCTTACAGATATCTGAACCAGTTTTTAGACTTATTTGGTACAAACATATCTGCCCAATGTTTTTCTCTATACTTTATTCATAAACCAAACACAAATTAGTAAATATAATAGAAGCCATTATCTTCGTATAGCATTTTACAACTTACAAATGGTTTTCACCTACATTACGTGATCATTACAACAACCCCAAGGGTTAGGTCAGAAAAAGGTCTTTATCACCTTTGTTCTTTCAAGAGGAGAAAACAGATTTAGAAAGAACCTACGACAGGCCCAAGTCAGGCAGCTAACTGGTAGAGGCAGGATTAAAAACTCTCTAGTACTCTTTCAACTACAGCATATATAACCTATGAACAAAAAACACCTAACACAGCAAATTGTCCAAAATAACTAAAAGCCACAATTAGCCCTGGTCTTCTTTTAATTACTTTAAATTTGTCTTTTGGGTATCATGACTGCCAGATACTCACAGACTGCCTAGTACCAGTTCTTTCTGTCCCTCTACTCTCAGTTTCTGAGACACCCCCCCCCCACCATTTAACCAGAAGAGCCCCCAGTCTAGGCTGTCTGCACAGCGGCATTCACCACAATAAAGCACTATCGCAAACTGGCATCCACTTCAGCACAGCTCAACAGTAAACAACTCTACAATCACCAAAGCACAGCTATTATTGGTGGTGTCTGAGATGCTCTTTGCAGACAAAAGACAGTGAAGCACTAAGAGCTGTCAGAATGCCATTTGAATGCTGGGTAACTTAAGGTGAATAACCTCATCTATAAAATGGGGATGGTAAGTCAGTGGGCAGTTGTCTGTTCTCATTTTGCTTGGAATCTTAACAGCCATTTGCCACAGGCTGACCAAGTCTTTCTGGAAACATCTTCTCTCAGCCTCTAAGATAAACACAGGCTGTTCCCCCCCACCTCACAGACTACTCCTCCTCCACCTTCTCTGCTGGCTTGCTTCTGTGACCTTCAAAAGCTGCTCTAAGAACCTATCTTTGGTCCTCTTCTATATGTACTTTCTCCTTAGGCCATGTCATGGGATAAATTGTGTCCCTCCTAAATCCTAACCCCCCCCCCCCATACCTTAGTATGTGACTGTATTTGGAAATAAGGTCTTTAAAGAGGTAATCAAATTAAAATGATGTCATTAGGGTGGGCCCTAATCCAACAAGATCAATGTCCTTATAAATTAAAAAAATATATTTTTTTTAATGTTTATTTATTTTTGAGACAGAGAGACAGATTGGGGAGGGGCAGAGAGAGAGGGAGACACAGAATCTGAAACAGGCTCCAGGCTCTGAGCTGTCAGCACAGAGCCCGACACAGGACTTGAACTCACAAACCGTGAGATCATGACCTGAGCTGAAGTCAGTCGCCTAACCGTCTGAGCCACCCAGGCACCCCTGATCAGTGTCCTTACAAAAAGAGGAGATTAGGAGACAGACACACACAGACAGAAGACAATGTGAAGAAGACACAGGCATCTACAAGCCAAGGAGGGAGGCCCCATAAGAAACCAATCCCACCAACACCTTGATCTTGAACTCCCAGCCTGCAGAACTGTAAGAAAATAAATTTCTGTTGTCTGAGCACCCAGTCTGTGATAGTCTGTCATGGCAGCCTTAGCACACTAATACAGTTCACCTCCACCGATGGGCAGAGTAACAGGTAGAGTGAGTCTGACAACATTCAAACTTCCACCTACAGCCCAGATCTCTCCCCTGAGCCCCAGCTACGTATGTCCAAATGCCTTTTCTGATATCTCGACTTAGAAATCTGACAGGGATCTCAAACTTCGCACGCCCCAAACAGAATTATAGCTCGATCTATCTGTAACCCGCCTGACCCCCCACAACCTCCAAGATCTGTTCATCTCAGTAAATGGCACAGCTACCCTTCCAGTCAGGCGAACCAAAAACTTCTTTCCCTTTCATTCCATACCCAATCAATGAGTAATTCCTGTCATAACCACCTCAGAAATACAAGTTAAATGTGACCATTTCTCTCAATTCCCACTTCAACCATCCTAGTCAAAGTTCTCAAAATCTCCTCTAGACTGTTGGAATAATATTCTTTTAGCCAGGGCCCTGCCTTCTCCATTCCTGCCTATCTCTCCATAAAGGAGCCAAAATGAGCTTTGAATATCCTAAATCAGGTCACATCCCTTTCTGTTTTAAATCTGTATTTACCTTCATAACAAAAATAAAATCCCAACTTCTTGTTATGACCTATGGCTAGTCTTGTTACCACATCCCCTGTTCCAGCCATGTTGGCCTTCTTTCTTTCCTTAAACCAATCTTGCTCCAATATCAGAGCCTGTGAATTTTCTATGCCCGCAACTTGGAACTTTCTTTTCCCAGATCTCCAGTGTTAGTGGAAAGATCACCTTCTCAGAGACATTCTGTGGCATTCCAGCTAAAGTATAACCCCAGGTCATTCTCTACCATGTTACCTGATCACAGCACTTCTCTATCTGAAACGGTTACCTGTTGACATGTTTCATGTCTACCCCCGCTCACCAGAGTAAGCTCCAGGAGGGTGGTAACTCTTTGTGGTCTCCTGCTTTCCCCCAGCACTTAGGACAGTGCCTGGCACATTTGTGGACTGGCTGTCACTTTCTTCATTCTAGTCATAGTCAAGAAGGGACAGAGAAAACCCATTCATGACTTATTCTCCTGCTGCCTCCAGGTACAAATTTTGGAAAAAACTTATGAGGCAGGAAGGTTAGCTCAAACAAGGATGCTGAATGAAGAAAGTAAGCTGGATTTGAGAAAACAGCAAACTAGCAGGCCTTGGTAAAACCCAAATAATGCATAGAGGATACAGGAGATAAGGCTGACAACATAGACGGGGGAAGGAAGACAGGAACCTTCTCTGCTCATACCTAAACACACCCCAAAAAAACTGTCTTCCCTTTCTGAGCATGACCTTTTTCCCTAGCTTCAGACCCTTCCACACTTTTGCTCCTGAGACCCAATTCTTACATGATTCTTAGCTGGATAAGATCTGAGCTTATTAGAAAAGCTACCCCTAGAGGGGAAGGGAAAAGAAAAAAAAAAAAAGAAAAAAAAAAAAAAGAGGTTAGAGTGGGAGAGAGCCAAAGCATAAGAGACTCTTAAAAACTGGGAACAAACTGAGGGTTGATGGGGGGTGGGAGGGAGGGGAGGGTGGGTGATGGGTATTGAGGAGGGCACCTTTTGGGATGAGCACTGGGTGTTGTATGGAAACCAATTTGACAATAAATTTCATATATTGAAAAAAAATTCATAAAATAAAATAAAAAAAAAAAAAAGAAAAGCTACCCCTATAATTTCAATGGTTCTTTTTTTTTTTAAACAACCTTATTGAGATAATTCACACACCTTACAATTCACCCACCTAAGTGTAGTAATTCAATATTTCTTGTAGTATATTCAAACTTACACAACCATCACCACAAGCAATTTTGAAACATTCTCCTCACCCCAAAAGGAAACGCCATACTTCTTAGCAATCACTCCACCATTTCCCCCAATCTTCCCTACCCCTGGAAACTACTCTACTGTCTCTATAGATATGCCTCTTCTGGATGTTTCATACAAATGGAATCATACGTATGTGTTCTTTTATGACTGCTTTCAACTGGCATTAATGTTTTCAAGGTTCATCTATATTGTAGAATGTATCAGTGCTTCCTTCCTTTTTATGGCAGGTAATCGTATATAGATACACCACATTTTATTTATCCATTCGTCAGTCAATACACATTCAATGGCTGGTTTTAGATATTATCCTCATGTCTTCTAAATCAGGACCATGAGTATGTTACCATCTTTGTTAGCAATACTCTTCTCTCTTCAGCTGTCTTTCCTTTTAGAATCTCGAACAAAAGGTTTCAAACTTATCTTTTCTCTAAGTAATTTCTTTTTTTTTTTTTTTTTTTTTAAATTTTTCAATGTTTATCTATCTTTGGGACAGAGAGAGACAGAGCATGAACGGGGGAGGAGCAGAGAGAGAGGGAGACACAGAATCGGAAACAGGCTCCGAGCCATCAGCCCAGAGCCTGACGCGGGGCTCGAACTCACAGACCGCGAGATCGTGACCTGGCTGAAGTCGGACGCTTAACAGACTGCGCCACCCAGGCACCCCCTTCTCTAAGTAATTTCTAAGGAACATTCTCCAGCTTTCCCCAAGTAGGTAGATTTTCAGAATACAAATTATATACCAAAACAAATATATAAGCCAAAAAATTAAATACTATGCTTTCAGCAGAGTAAGTCAGCCAATATATTTCTAGAGGTCTAAGAGGCTTCTGCAATGGCTGGATCTTCTTCTATGATAGTTATGAAATCTATACCAATAGACTTATCTTTCACTTATTCACCAAATATTTTTTAAAGACTTCCATGTGGCATTTGATTTGGTTACCTGGTATGGGCTCAAGAAAATCAGTAACACAGATCTTTCTCTTAACTTTTTACTCAACAATAATTCCATCCTTAGGTTAGATTACTATACACAGGTGGACAGCGTAATTTCCAAGATAATTTTTTTTTGAGACTTCGTTCTTGAATTTTGAACAAGGAATCACATACCAATACTTTTTTTTCTGGGCATACATCTAACTGCAACAAACCTTGTTAATCCCTAGATGATCCTAATTACTTCAATCTATTAAAACTCCAAATTACCGTCCTTCTCATAGGCACTATTGGGGGGTAGAGAATAAAAGGATATCCCAAATTTGTCCCATGGAGTCTAACCCTTACCTGCAATAACTGTGCCTTTTCCTCTATCCTTCATTTCCTTCCGCAAAGCTTCAGATAGACTAATCTCCTCAAGCAGACTCCTGTCTCCACATCTTGGCTCACAAAAACACTCCTTAAGATACACTCTTCCTTCTCTTTATTCATCTAAGACATATCATTCCTTCAGCGTTTCTCTCAAGTGCCATGTTAAATAAAGCACCTAACCCAGTTTTGGGCATGAACTTCTAGCATGCTATAGTAGAAACAAGGGATTTAGAATTAGTCTTCAGTTTGAAACCAAGTCTGCAATTCACAACATGACCACTGGGAATTTACTTAGCCTTGCTAAGCCTGTTTCTTCCTCTGTAAACTGGGTAAAATAATTCAGACTACTGCAATTTCTTGGAAAGATGAAAAGAAACAAACTAGAAATGCCAACCACAGTCACCAGCAGATAATATTTAATATTTGCTAACAACATTTTCTTCTCCACAAAGCCTTATTTGACCAATCTTAATGATCATTATTTGTGCATTAGGACAGAATGAATATCTACCTTGAACAAGAAGCAAAGGACAAATCTCTCTGTTCAGGCTACTAGCACTTTTTTTTTTTTTTTAATGTTTTTATTTTTTTTTTTTTTGAGACAGAGAGACAGAGCATGAGCAGGGAAGGGGCAGAGAGAGAGGGAGACACAGAATCTGAAGCAGGCTCCAGGCTCCAAGCTGTCAGCACAGAGCCTGACACAGGGCTCGAACTCACGGACTGTGAGATCATGACCTGAGCTGAAGTCGGACACTTAACTGACTGAGCCACCCAGGCGCCCCACTAGCATTATTAAATACAATCACCCAGAAAGTTTAATTTCATTGTACATTTCTTGTTGTCTAGTAGATTTAAGCCTATTTCAAAAACAAACTGTTCTAAACAGAATCTCCATTTATACTTTATTAAAGCAGTTAAGTCCTACCAATGAAGAACCTGCAAAGAGAAAGCTACAAAGAGAGGCTCTTCCCTTACCTTGTGGGTTATCCACTCTCTTCCATACTGATACACGTTGTTAGCCGCAGAATTGAGGGCTCTTTGGACTACCTGAGCTTCAGGAAGCCAACTAATTTAAAAGAAAAAAGAAAAAATTAAAAACTAGCATATTTTTAGTGTACTGCACCAATAACTCTTGGAATTCAATGTATTTAAACAATCATTAACTGACAAATTATTGATCAGTTATCACACACGGCTACAAATGAATCATATGTAGGAAGCCTTGACTTCCGACCCTAATGCTTATTTCTACCATTTAAGATTCCCTTCAAGCTTTCCTTAGCTATTAGACCCACTCTCCCCCACAAACTCCCTTTCATTCTGCTCTGTCCATACATGTTATCTGCCTTATTCAGCACCAGCAGAAGTGGTTCTGGGACAATGGGATAGTCAGTACCTGGGCAGAGGTTCTCATTGTGTGGTCCATGGACCAGCAGCATCAGAACTGCTTGGAAACCTGCTAGATATGCAAATTCTTGGGCTCAATTCCAGATCTACTGAAAAAGAAACTGGGCAGGGGCCCAGCAATCTGTACCTTAACAAGCCCTAAAAATGGTTCTGATGCATGCTGAAGTTTGAGAACCACTGGTCTAAGAATGTGAAAAACTCAGAAAGAAAACAAGAAAATTAAGAGGGTGAATCATTGTTTTCAATTTCGTACTCACTGGAGATCTTTTTAAGATATGAGGACCTCCTGAGCAGTGTTTCAGCTATACAAGGAGCTCCATCTACAAGCTTTACTCCTTGTGCTTTGAGAGACAGACTCCTCACTTTCCTGTTAACTACGCAGGCTGCATCAACTGCCTTAATCAAGAATATGTTACATATACTCAATGTTTCCTCAACAAGAAATATCTTCATATATTCTTTAAATTGTACCTCAAGAGATTGTTTACTAGAGATGTTGACATTCACAAATATAATAGTCCTGATCTCAACTATACATGAGTGATGCCCAAAGGCCAAGGCAAGCAGTAACTAAGTACTTTCCTGAGGCCTAAATATGACACACATCACAAAGCTGGCTTATGGGAAAGAGTCAAATAGTGAGTCAAGTCAAATCTGCAATGTTCACAACTCACAGCAGTTTTATATACTTGTAGTAATTTATATAGTAAATCAGAAGTGGTAACTTGCGCGCGCGCGCGTGTGTGTGTGTGTGAGAGAGAGAGAGAGAGAGAGAGAGAGAGAGAGAGAGAAAGATGGTCATAAACAAAACCAACTGCCACTACAGCCACAAAGTAATGATGCCTAGGACAGCAATGATCTTTAATCAGAGCAAAAGGCATTCTGGATACATTAGAAAGTGGAATGTCGGGGCGCCTGGGTGGCTCGGTCAGTTAAGCATCTGACTCAGTTCAGGTCGTGATCCCAGTTTGTGGGTTCAGGCCCCACATCGGGCTCTGTGCTGACACCTCAAAGCCTGGAGCGAGCTTCGGATTCTGTGTCTCCTTCTCTTTCTGCCCCTTCCCCACTTGTGCTCAGTCTCTCAAAAATATATAAATGTTAAAAGAAAATTAAAAAAAAAAGTGGAACATCAAATTAGTAATGGTTTCAACCTTTAATATTAACCAGTTCTTCCTACACTCCAAATAAAATATTTGTGAAACTTTCGGCAAATTCTCAACTATTTCTCAGCAAGTAAGACAAAACTTGCTATAACTGTATTTCTCAGCAGGTAGGACAAAAAGAGATGATTACAAATATAATAATCTAAGTATGTGAACAGGAAACTGGGATCTTTAAACACAGATGGGATTTGGGAGAAATTAAGTACCTTTTAAATTATCCTAGTATTTACAGGTTCATCAGTGCTCTGAAGGGAGCTGAATGTTTTCAATTAACTGGTAGTACATTTCATGGGGAAAATTATAACCTGTAGTGTTTTGTTTTTTTAATGTTTGTTTATTCTTGAGAGAGAGGCAGACAGAGACAGAGTGTGAGTGGGGGAGGGTGAGAGAGAGAGGGAGACACAGAATCCCAAGCAGGCTCCAGGCTCTGAGCTGTCAGCAGAGCCCAACGCAGGGCTCGAACTCACAAACTGCGAGATCATGACCCGAGCCCAAGTCGGAAGCTTAACCGACTGAGCCACCCAGGTGCCCCATAACCTGTAGTGTTAAAGTAGGAAGATTGACAGAATTATCTGAATAGATCCTTAATGACTAACAAGCATCTATAAGGCCTGATAAACTCTTGCTGGCTACTGTGAAAACACTTTGCCAACGTCATCACACAGGTGTCCTAAGAGCTCCAGATGAGAGGAGAGCTGATGTGAGGCTAAGTCAAAGGTCTTGGCTCCATCCAGACGTCCTCACAATGAGCGCCCTGTAAGAGACACAGGGCCAGAAACACCTGAGCAACTCTGGCTGAGACAAACTGGGATGTGCTTTGGTCTTATTATCAACCAGAACCAATCACTAATTCTACTACACTAAGTCAAGAGGGACCAGTCAGGAGAAACCAAGTTCCTAGAAATTGGACTGGCCTACCCTCATCTTCCTGGGGAGAGGTTAATCTCTATCACAATGTGACTTACCGAAAGGACAGCCCCATTAAAAACAACTTAGCTTAGCCTGGGGGATTCCTCCCAAGTAAGGGAAGGCTAAATCACTTTCAGTACCATTTTAATGCCATCTCCTGAGGAGGGTCATGAGAATCAACAGGCTTGAGACTAGTTAATAGAAAACAAGAAATGGGCTCCAAGTGAACAAAATTGTTCAAGACAAGAATAAAGATGTGCTCCAACTTCATTTTCTATGAAGCTCTGTGAAGATGACCCTACCCTGCCTATGTCATTTATCCACCAGCTCACAAAACATACTCATGGGAAGTTGAGGTACCTACGTAGGGTATATAAAACGTGCATCACATTGGAAGACAGCATATCTAACCAGTTCTTAACTGTATCTCCCCCACTGGATATATCTACGTGAATTTTCCACAAAGTCAACTGCCATCTTCAGGACAGGAATCCACTGAGTACTGAGATTGCAAGAACCATTAGTATTCATTCATGTCTACCTCCATTAATCTGTCGCAGGAGAATCAGACTTCCCACAGATGATCAAAGCCTAAACAGCTTTTAATTCCTTCCATCTTCCTGCTTGGAATATTACACAGCAATAAAAGGGAACACGCTAATGATACCTACAATGTCTTCAATGAACTTCAACAGAATTATGAGTAGTGAACTTTGTTCACTACCAATCTTTCAATCTCACAAGGTTACATACACTATGATTTGATCTATGTATCAATCATGAAACAACATTATAGATACAGAGAACAGATTATTGGTTGCCAAGCGTTAGGGATATGTTAAACGAGAAGGTAGAGGGTAGGTGTGGCTATAAAGGGGTGGCATGAGGAAGCCTGTGGTTATGGAACAGTTCTGTTCTTGATGGTCTTGATAGCTTATAGGAAGCTACACATATAAAATTGTAAACACACATATACACAAATGCATGTAAAACTAGCAAAATGTCCATTTCCTAGTTTCGTTATTGTATCATAGTCATGCAAGATGTCAACATTAGAGGAGGTGGGCTGAAGAATCCATGGACCTCCCTATGGCTTTCTTTGCCATGCCTGGTGAATCTAGAATTATTACAAAATTTAAAAATAAAAACAACCAACTTTCTTTTTTTTAATTTTTTTTTCAACGTTTATTTATTTTTGGGATAGAGAGAGACAGAGCATGAACGGGGGAGGGGCAGAGAGAGAGGGAGACACAGAATCGGAAACAGGCTCCAGGCTCTGAGCCATCAGCCCAGAGCCTGACGCGGGGCTCGAACTCACGGACCGCGAGATCGTGACCTGGCTGAAGTCGGACGCTTAACCGACTGCGCCACCCAGGCGCCCCAAAAACAACCAACTTTCTAAACTGCTCTGATCTGGGGCTCCTCAGATTGTGTGTGCCTTCAATACAGTAGCAGCGACAGTCCTATTGCCATTGAAAACCAGTATAGAGGGGCTCTGGGCTTATTTCCATTACAGGAGAATGACGACCGAAAGAGGAGCCCTTGAGATATTAACGCTGCCTGATTTTTAACTTCACTCCAGATCACTCTCCTGAACTAAACACCAACACAGCCAATGGTCTTCAAGATACCTCTGCCTACCATAGGCACCTCAAACACAAAAGATAAAAAAAGGAAGCAAATTCTTTTTCCCACCGTATCTGCTCCTCTACTTCCTATCTAGGTGAATCTACCATCATCAACCAACTTTCAAAGCTAGAAACAAAAGTCATGCTAGATTTCTTCCAACTATATCCAGTTGACCACCAACCAACCTCCTTAAGATCTTACCCTATTCATTTCCACTACAAATGTCCACAATTAAGGACTTCATCACCTCTCATCTAGTTCTAAAAGGCTCAAATCTTATATGCTGTGCATCTTTTCTCCATAGTATAGAGGGAAAGACTGTTCTAGAATGAAATCTGATTATGCCACTTCTCTTCTTCTGTCCTTAATCAAGATAATAAACATTATCTATCACCTTCAAAAGTTTCCTTGTGCATCTATGTACTCCCTTCCTGGGGCCCACCCCTATCCACAGACACCACTGATCTTTCTGTCACTATGGATTAGTTTGCATTTCCTAGAACTTAGCATAAATGGAATCATACTGTATCAGTTGTTGGTTTTTTGGTTTTTTTTCATTTTTTTATTTTCTGCCCGACTTCTTTCACTCAGCATACTTATTCTGAGATCTATCCATGCTGCTGCATGTACAGTTTATTGTCACTGAATGCTAAGTGAAATGCTATTCCTTTCTACGGATATACTGCAATTGGTAACTAACCAGGAATATTAAGGACAAGCACTTTGAGTGTGAAACGCATTTTGCAAGATGTCCTTTTAAGGATATTCAAATATGATTCTAAACCAAGTTCAAGAAACGTCCTTTGCAGGTTTTACACAAAGGAATAAAGTCAAAGTAGAAAAGCAAGTGAAATCTCAATTTGTAATCCTAAAACTGACAGAGTACTTCCTACTTACATTAGTGACTACTTTGAAGGTATTAAAAAAAAAAAAAAAAAAGGCCATACAGTTTGTCAATCAAATTCAACAGGGTGACATAAAACCCTTGTCACAGAAGCCAAATTAAACAAGTAAAAAAGAGACCCTATCTAAGACAGGGGTTGGCAAATGTTATCTGTAAAAATATTTCAGGCTTTTCGGGACATAAAATCTGTATCATGACTACTCAATTCTACCTGTTCTTGCACCCCCCCTCCCAAACAACCACAGACAACATGTAAATAAATGGGTATGGGTGTGTTCCAATAAAACAGGTGGCTAGATCTGGCCCTGAGCCACAGACTGCCTACCCTGCCTCCAAAATGACACAATGTGAAAACACTACTGACCCTGCCACTGGGGGATTATCTCCAATTCCGTAACCTTTGATTCTGCTTCCTCATCTGTGAAATGGGGATAGTCTCTTCAACCTCCTCAGTCACTGTGATGAACACCTACATACAAGTGTAGGTGAAAGGCCTTTGCAAATCATATACATGTTGTAAACTATAAATCTCAATTCAAGTACAAAGTCATTTACCATAAACTGTTCCCAAAAGCATACACACTTCCCTCTCCCACCATCCCCCAATACATGCTGTCCTGATGCAAAAACAACAACATTCATCAAAGCTTTGGCAAAATCCATCTTTTCTCTTCCAATATAGATACATCAATGAAGATAAGATCGTTTTGTGCAGATACTGAACGTAGGCCATTCATTTCTATTTTGCCAAAATAATACTCTTACTTTGCCCACTCAGGGTGATTTGCTAGAGTCTCATTAATCAAATTGCTTGTGACTTCAATCATGTGCACACTCTCTTGATGCACCTGTATTATGGATAGGAGAGAAAAACAATCTCAATAAAAAATAAGCCCAATTTAACATTTATTTTTCCACACTATTATTGGAACAATGCTTTTAGAGTTAAGTAATTACACATCTTAGTTTCAATTAATTTAGAAACCTGTACTGAACAGCTGTTATACATAATGTCCTATGACACTCACTATGGGAAACAAAAAGTACATAAAAGCTCCCTACCTTCAAGAAGCTCAACAACTTAAGGAAAAACAACATGTGACTAGGTACATACAAATATTTATACATATACACAAGACAAATACATAAATATATTAATTTCACACACGTGTGTGTATAGTACATATTAGCAATATCAACACTGCATGAACAGTGCTTATAGAATTATGAAACAGTGTGAGACATACAAACAAGCAAATAAAGAACTTAGCAAGGTTTCTGAGGGGGGCGGGGAGGGAAGCCAGCTGAAACTGTATCTCAGAATTTACCCTGCTCAATAACCAAAAAATGAGACAGACAAAATGGAACAAGCCAGCCTTAGAGAATATGCTCTATATTTTACTATTTTCAAATTGGGCATACCAGGCAGTTTGCCCTGGTGAGTATTCCGTGCTCACTCGACAAGAACATCATTCTGCTGTTGTCACTTCACATTGACTAACAGTGTTTTTCAAGCCTTTTCTATTCTTAACTAGTTTTCTATCTACTTATTCTCTCAGTTACCACAAGAAGAGTATTACTGAATCCCTAACCATAATCACTGGTTTGTCGATTTCTCCTTAAATCTGACTATTTTGCTTCACCTTCTATTTAGCTCTACCGTTAGGAATACACACGTTTTAAAACTGGTAAATCCTACTGCAGTGTTACCTCTTTTATCGTCATGACAAGTCCTTATTTCTTACTTACCTTCAGTAATGTTTGTTTAAACTATCTGCTCTTACATTAATATAATCACCCTACAAACCTTACGTTTACAGTGTGAGTGGTGGGTGTATCTTTTTTCATCTTTTGGCTATCAAACTTTTTAGGGCTCTGAACTTAAAGGGTATCATTTACAGATACCACTTAGCTGGAGCTTGCTATTTTATATCCAGTCTGAAAATCTCTGTCATTTAATTGCTTCATATTTAATATACGCATTGATATGATTGGATTCAGTCTGCCATTTTGCGATTTGTCTTCTGTTTCATCCCTACTGGTATTCTTTTACTGCCTTCTTTTGTGTTAAGCAACATTTCTTAGTATACCATTTCAGTTCCTCTAAAATTTGTTAGTGGTTGCTATTTACCTTAAGCTTATTTATCTTAAGCTTAAGCTTACCACATCTTTAATTCATCATAGATCACCTCAAGTTAATGCTGACTTACTTCCAATAAAATATTTATAAGAACTCCATACCACTATGGTTGTATCCCAGTCTTCTCCTTTGTGCTATGGTTATACATACATAGTCCATCTAGGTGTATTATAAACTCTACAATACAGTGTTAAAACTTTTAAATAGTCCTGTTATTTGAACAAACTGAAAAAGGGTGGGGGATATAATTTTTATATATATGCACATATCTACCAAATGCTCTTCATTCCTCCCTTTGGACGTTAAGTTATTTCTAGAGTCATTTCTCTTCAGTCTGAAGGAATTCCTTCAGCGTTCCTTAAAGTGCAGGTGTGCTATTAACAAATTCTCAGTTTTGGTTATCTAGAAATATTTTTATTTTGCCTGTACTTTTAAAGAATAGTTTCATTTATTATAAAATTCTTGACTGACCACTTGTTTTTTTTCCCCAAAACTGAATATATCATTCCAATGTCTTGTGGTATGCATGGTTTATTATAGGAAGTCATTGTTTTGTTGTTCTCCTGTGTGTGATACATAATTTTTCTCTTGCTTCATTAAAGATTTTTTTCTCTTTGGCTTTCGGTGACTATGATCTGTCTAGGTATGGTTTGTTTTGTATGTATTTGTTTTATATGCATTTATTCCACTCAGGGTTTGTTCAGCTTCTTGGCTATTTTAATGTTTTTCATCAAACTTGAAAAGTTTTTGACCATAATTTCTTTTTTAATTTTTTTAACACAGGCCATAATTTCTTCAAATATTTTTTGCACTCTTTCTCCTTTCACTTTCTGGGATGTCAATTATGTATCTGTTAGAATCTGTGATATTGTCCTACAAATCTTTGAGTCTCCCCTCACCCACTATTTGACAAATATTGTGTCAGATTGGATACCTTCTATTCATCTTTTTCCAAATTCACTCATTGTTTTTTTTCTGGATCCCAAATCTGCTGTTAAGCCTATCTAGTAAATTTTTCACTAGTTATTGCTCTCTTCAGCTCTAGGATTTCTATTAGGTTCTGTTTTATAGTCTCCATTTCTCTGTTGAGCATCTGCATTTGTTTACATATTATTAACATACTTTACTTCTTTTGATATATTTATATATAGAGACATACATATATATATGCAGATCTATTTATAATATCTGCTTTAAAATGTTTACTAAATCCAACATCTGAGCCACTTAAATATCCACTTCTTTGACTGTTTTTTTTTTTTTTTTTCCTCACCAGGTCATACTTTTCTGTTTCTTTGTGTGTCTAATAATTTTGGGTTAGAAATTAGACATTTAAAAAAATGCATTGTAGAAACTCTGGATTTTGTTTTGTTTTTCTGAGAGCTGTTGTTTCTTTCAGTAAGGAATTAACTTATCTACAGTCAAACCGCAAAATCTGCCTTCCCTGTCATTGATGTCTCTGCTCAGTGTTTTCATCTTATTATTTTTTTAAAGCCTAAAGCCTTCCCCTGAACCTGCACAGCTTAGCAGTTAGCAAACGATTTTGGCAGAAATCATGCCCAGATATTTCACGATAGGAATCTTCATCCCCTGCAGCCTGAGATGTATGAGAATTGAGAAATGCAACCAAAGGCATAATCAATCTGCAAATCTCTCCAGGCTTTCAATGTTCACAGGACTCCATGGGGTCTCCCATATACCAGTCTAGGATGCATGGTTTATTAATGCTCTTATTATTAAGTTCTTCATGGCTCTCTTGCTTCCGGAATCTCCCCCCTTTAATTTACAGCTACTCTATTGTCAGCCCCAAGTCAAGTCTACCACCTCCATGGGAAAAGCTACAGGTTTCTGCTGTCCAAGCTAGGCGGGATAAGAATATCTCCAAGCAAGAAAACCACAAACTATCTGTTTTTATAGATGCAGTAGCAGTTTTTCATGAGCAAATATTCCTCAAACTGTCGCATAATGGTTTTCCAATGCCCTAGTATGGTGTTTTTAATAATTTTATACTGTTTTATTCTTGCTTTCGATGGAAAGGAACTACCTGACATTGCTGCCCTGCTACTACCCCAAGATGAAGCCAAAAAGGATTTTCTGACTAATTGGATGTGGATACAAAAGGGAAGTAGTCAAGGATGACTCTGGGGCTTTTCACCTAAGCAAGTGGGATGGAGTAGTCATTTACACTGAAATAGACTATGAGGAAGAGAACAGATAAGCAAGAGAAGATCTGAAATTCTGTTTTTGATATACTACATTTGAAATGGCTATTAGACATTAAAGTGGATATCCTCATGGTGTTTTAGAGAATAATCCCTTTATTGGCTGGGAGAAAAGACTAGATAACCAGTAAGTTTCCTTCAAAAACTCAGTTTGCATGAGTCCTAGACCACAAAGAAGTGGTTCGGTAATAAATGTTATCAAAGTTCAGGAAAGTAAAAGCTCACTGAAGCATGGGTTGAACAAAGAAAAAGGACTTTAAAAAAAAATGAACATAATTGAGATAAGCAGACAAGAAGACCCCAAGCAAAGAAATACAAAAGGGAAAGAAGAGCAGGAGAGAGGAAAAAGGAAAACGGAAGATCATACTGGTGTAAAATTTCTCTAGGAGCTAGAATAGGAGATAAGAATATATAATGGCAGGTTCAGGCAAAATAAAAACAAAAAAGGTCTTTAAAAAGTCTATACAGTCTCTATAAGTGACTATACATGATTCATATCCAAAGAACAGATAAGAACTACACAGAAACTGAGACAGAAATATGGAGAGCGCAGGCTGTTAGGAGCAAATGGTAAGACTGAGGACACACTGAGGCTGAGAACGACTGAGAACAGGACTTCCAAGTGGTAACTGACAGAGCAGGAAACAATGCAATGCTTTAGTAAAGTCTACGTATCAGATTATCCATTGATAACGTTTACTACCATACCTCTACAGCACTGTATGAAAAAAAAATGTTTTTATTTTTATTTTT
This sequence comes from Herpailurus yagouaroundi, assembly GCF_014898765.1. Taxonomy (NCBI): domain Eukaryota; kingdom Metazoa; phylum Chordata; class Mammalia; order Carnivora; family Felidae; genus Herpailurus; species Herpailurus yagouaroundi. The sequence goes on from NW_024412401.1 coordinate 33,448,900, forward strand.
TTAATGTGTTTATTTTTGAGAGAGAGAGAGAGAGAGAGGGAGAGAGAGAGAGCAGGGGGAGGGGAGAGAGAAAGGAAGACACAGAATCTGAAGCAGGCTCCAGGCTCTGAGCTGTCAGCACAGAGCCTGACAGGGTGCTCAAACCCACAAAGCATAAGATCATGACCTGAGCCAAAGTCAGACCCTCAACCCACTGAGCCACCCAGGCACACCTATGTGAAAATTTTTCATGTCCATGATTTCACATAAACTTCACAACTCTTAGAAAAACAACATATCAAAACCTAGGATGAGAAGTTCAGTGGATTTCAGATAAAGATTAAGATACAGAATAAACATTTGTTTTAAAAGTCAGGAAGATGTATCAAATATAGAGAAAATTTTAGTAGCACTTTGGAGAATGGTTTTCTTAGATGAAAGAAGGGTGTTAAACCCTGAATGTCTGTAGACTCCCAAAATTCTTATGTCCAAATCTTAACCTCCAATATGATGGTTAAGAGATAGGGCCTTTGGGGGGGCTCCTGGGTGGCTCAGTTGGTTAAGCAACCGACTTCGGCTCAGGTCATGATCTCACAGTTTGTGAGTTCAAGCCCCACGTCAGGCTCTGTGCTGACAGCTCAGAGCCTGGAGCCTACTTCAGATTCTGGGTCTCCCCTTCTCTCTACCCCTCCCCTGCTCACACTCTGTGTCTCTCTCTCAATAATAAACGTTTAAAAAAAAAAAGAGAGAGAGAGAGAGACAGGACCTTTGGGAAGTAATGAGGTTGTGAAGGTGGAGCCCTCATGATGGGATTAGTGCCATTAGAAGAGACACAAGAGAACCAGAAAGGGGCCCTTTGCCAAGAACTTGACCATACTGGCACCCTGATCTGGGACTCCCAGCCTCCAGAACTGTGAGACACAAATGTCTGTTGTTTAAGCCACCCAGTCTGTGATGTTCTAATAGTCCAAACTAAGAAGAAAAAGAGGAATTGTAAGCTAGAAAGTAAGAAATAAAGATTACATGGTAGGGGTACCTGGGTGGCTCAGTCAGTTGAGCGTCCAACTTCAGCTCAGATCATGATCTCACAGCTTGTGAGTTCAAGCTCCATGTTGGGCTCTGTGCTAACAGCTCAGAGCCTGGAACCTGCTTCAGATTCTGTGTCTCCCTCTCTCTGCCCCCAACCCTCTCACACTCTGTCTCTGTCTCTCTCTCTCAAAGATAAATAAACGTTAAAAAAAAAAAAATTAAAAGAAAACAAAAAAGATTCCATGGTAAATTAGCAGAAAGACTAATGAGACAAGAAGGGAAGGAACTAATCAAGAAATTCTGATCTAGGAAACAAAGAACCAATGAATTTAGGAGTCATGAGACCAGATCATAGTTCTCCTTTTGAAAGAAGAAGCCACTTATTCTTCAGTATCAATTTTTTATTCTGCACTTACATCTGAGGATTTTGATAACAAAATTTAAATGCACATAAAAAAAATAAAAGGCAAATTCATGACAAAATTACTAATGCAAAAATCTTAAATAATTTAATTGCTAAATGTATTTATAAGCAAAGTAAATTTTCCATGCTGGCTTCTGCCAACGTCTTCTGCATACTACAATTATAACAATTAAGAGTTTATTAATGGCAATAGTAATTGTTATACTCTACCTTTGCAGTCAGGAGTAGGGCTAAAAGAAGGGTTCCTATCACTAATAAAAATATGATGAAAATGCTAATTATTTTGTCTAACATCTTCTCCAACCAGATGATCATCTGTACAGAAATGAAAAAGAGAATTACTTATCTTTCAAGCACAACTTAATAAAAATGCATATGTATTCAAACATCATTAAGACAAAATAGGATATTCAGCATTGCAAATCAAACTATGGCATAACGATTAAAGCAGTGAAAGCCATAAGCAACTTCAGAAAATTAACAGCATTAATTACCATTGTTATATAAAGAATTTATTATCATCATATCTAAGAATGGCAGTCAATTTGAACATAACCTGTATTTATGTTTGAATTCTCACACAGTGGTATATTTGCATTTCAAATTGTAATTTAGAATCTGGTAAATATTCTAAATGAAATTTTAAAAAAAGATCTTGGGGTACCTAGGTGGCTCAATCCATTAAGCGTCCAACTTTTGATTTTGGCCCAGGTCAAGATCTCACAATTTCAGTTCAAGCCCCCACAGAGCCTGCTTGGGATTCTCCCTCTCTCTGCTCCTCCCTCACTCACATGCTTTCTGTCTCTCTCAAAATAAACTTTGAAAAATATACATTCTAGGGGCAAGTGGGTGGCTCAGTTAAGCATCTGACCTGGGCTCAGGTCATGATCTCACGGTTTGTGGGTTCAAGCCCCGCATCGGGCTCTGTGCTGACAGCTCAGAGCCTGGAGCCTACTTCAGATTCTGTGTCTCCCTTTCTCTCTGTCTCTCTCCTGCTCGTGCTCTCTTTCAAAAATAAACATTAAAAAAAATTCTTTTAGGGGCGCCTGGGTGGCGCAGTCGGTTAAGCGTCCGACTTCAGCCAGGTCGCGATCTCGCGGTCCGTGAGTTCGAGCCCCGCGTCAGGCTCTGGGCTGATAGCTCGGAGCCTGGAGCCTGTTTCCGATTCTGTGTCTCCCTCTCTCTCTGCACCTCCCTCGTTCATGCTCTGTCTCTCTCTGTCCCAAAAATAAATAAAAACATTAAAAAAAAAATTTTTTTTTAAAAAAAATTCTTTTAATATTCTAAAGGAAATAATGGTAATATATTAGCTGACCTCAAATCTCATGAAATTTTACTATCAATTAGCAAATAAAGATAGCTTTAGAAAAAGTATGCCTCTTATAAAACAGGTATGTCCTAAATGACACAAGATGAAAGAGAAGCAAATTAAAGTGGAAATTATATTCAAAATATTTTTCCTCTTGGGGCGCCTGGGTGGCTCAGTTGGTTAAGTATCCGACTTCACTCAGGTCACGATCTCGCGGTCCGTGAGTTCGAGCCCCGCGTCAGGCTCTGGGCTGATGGCTCAGAGCCTGGAGCCTGCTTCAGATTCTGTGCCTCCTTCTCTCTCTGCCCCTCCCTGTTCATGCTCTGTCTCTCTCTGTCTCAAAAATAAATAAAACCATTAAAAAAAATTAATAAAAAAATATTTTTCCTTTTGATGCCACTGGGGTTACAAAAACAGTAATAATAAAAATCTAATGTTAAGGTCATGATAAGTATCAACTTGAGAATATTACGAGGGTGGCTGGGAGGGGAGAGTTAGGAGGTGGATGTACAATCAGGGAGGTCACAAAATGGTATTTAATTATACAGGTAATGTTTTATCAGGCTGGAGGACAGACTCAATGTTCTCTACATCTTTTTGTATTTGAGAGACTTCATAACCAAATACTTTTTTTTTTTTAATTTTTTTTTCCCACGTTTATTTATTTTTGGGACAGAGAGAGACAGAGCATGAACGGGGGAGGGGCAGAGAGAGAGGGAGACACAGAACCGGAAACAGGCTCCAGGCTCTGAGCCATCAGCCCAGAGCCCGACGCGGGGCTCGAACTCAAGGACCGCGAGATCTTGACCTGGCTGAAGTCGGACGCTTAACCGACTGCGCCACCCAGGCGCCCCTCCGCTTGACATTTCCATTCTTTTTAAAACATAAGCTTTAGGACAAATGGACTGTAAATAAAAACTAATCATTAATGTAATGGTTATTCCTTAATCAATAATTAAATTATGCTCTCCCTAACTGCTACTTGACATTCCATTTTGAATATAACTTCTCTCATCTTTCACAATCACAAATAACCCTACATCAAAAACAAAATTTTTGTTTTCAGAATATATAATAGTTCTGATAGATATCTAGAATTCCTGCCATGCAAAGCTGGCATTTAACATTTCAAAAGGCCAATCATTTACATTGACGGCTGCTGAAACCACACTGGGCCCTCAACCCCTACAAGAGCTACAGCATTGAGGAGGAAGTGAGTTCTAATTTAAATCTGAATTATGCTCTCCAGTGAGTTAAACACTCAAGAGCAAAGAATGGTAGTTAAAAACAAAACATGACTTCTAAAACATCTGTTTTCCATTCCATGCAATAAGCTTGCATCCCTTTATCTTCCATGACGGATACTGTCACTAAGAAATCAATGCTGCAGTGAACTCAAAGATAAAAAGTTCAACTTTTATCTTGACCATTACAGCTTCAAACAGCAGAGTTAATTTTCAGTGCATGCTACCAAAGCATCAAAGACAATGTAGAGATTAAAAAAGTAGTAACACATTTCTAAGATATGGAAGGTCAGATGTCATATTTGAATGTACATTCTAAAATCAATGAAACTGAAAAGTTTCACAATCAGAAACCAATTCTACACATAGTTCTTGAGACAGCTTCTGATGAAAGAGCTAGTGCTAGGATTCCTCCCTGTCGTTCCCAAGCCTGGCAGTGCATGGCACATGGTAAAAGCTCAAATATAGATTTAAAGAGCCAAGCATAAATAATTTCAGAATCAAGACCAGATTTGTATTCACAAATAACAATTTCTGAAAATAACTTCGGAGTCCCAATTTTTTTAAAAAATGTCTATTCTGAAATATGTTTTAATGTAAATGATGCTTTATTTAGAAAATATATCTAAATTTGTATCTGGGTATTTGTAACATAAAACATGAGATATTCACAAACAAATTATGTATATCAGCATTACAAAATCAAACTTTATGTTTTTAAACCAGGGTAGAATTTTCCTATCCCAAGCCATTTACCTAAGGGTTGGAAAAAATCCACACTAAGAGTCATCTAAATGAAAATTTATATTGCAAAGATAACAGTGAAGGTTAGATGTTTCATTCAAAATTTAAAATAAATAACACCAGATAAGATGCTCAATATGTTAAGCTAAAAAAGACAGGGTGGGGGGAAAGTGTCTATTCATATTATGGCCAGTTAAAATAAGGTTAAAAAAAAAACCAGGATAAAAAGGGAGAGAGGTAAAAAGAGAGACAGGGAGAGAGGAGTGGGAAAGAGAAAGTATTAAAAAGTAAAGGGAGATTAAAAAAAAAAAGTCAAAATGGGAGGAAAAAAATGTGTGGCTAGGGGGTGTTGGTGCATAGAATGAAGGACCAATAAAAAGGAAACAATAAAGTGGACAGAAAACACAGATGGAGGAAAAGAACCCCTGGAGTGAATGGACCAAACAAAACTCTCAAGGAAACAGCAACTCAGACACAGAAAGAGAAACATGGGCAAAAGATGGTATGGAGAACAGGACGGAGGAGAGAATCTCTAAAGAAATGCCAGAGGCACTGTCCCAGGAGGCAGAACTGGTCCTGGGCTCAGCTTTGGGCAGTGGAATCCACAGCACCTGTTATCACTGCCACCAGCTGTCATTACTGCCTACCCAATGAAATCACTCAGTCCCTGATATTTCCCCAGTCTTCCACATTCTGAGAAATTATTTTAGTTTTTAAATTTATTTTCTTAAAGGGGAAGAGGAGTCATCTTAAAATGACATTCTGAGTGTTTCAAGTGTGAATAAAGGGAATGCTCTTTTTTTTTTTTTTTTTTTTTAATTTAGAGATGTCCGTAAATGTACGGTTATACTCCAAGACTCTGAAAATTCCAAACTAGCTTTATTTATGTAGCAAGCCTATTAAGAAAGTATCGTTCCACTGCTGAGTTTTCCTATTTCATTATTCTGGGCCTGTAGGCTTTTATTTCACTTTGTTTTTTTAACCAAATTCTGGTTGAGGTTTAGTGCAAATAATCAATACTACAAAATAAAACAAGCCCTGGGAAATAGGTTGTTTCAACTAACCATAGATGTGTTCTCTCTCACCCTCACTTCTCTTGAATTCGTTTCCTAATTCACCCAACTTGAACTTGAAATACCAAATACCCAATGCTTCAAATTTTCTGGCCGTGGATGTATTGTAATAAAACAGACATCAACTTACTTATGTGCTTTCCTCAAACATATAGCCTCAGAACTTAAAGCACTTACTCCTGCTCAACACCAATGTTTTATCTATGCTACACCACATCATCAAAGAAAAGGAAAACGTCACGTGATCTCTTAGGAACCTTTTATAACTGAAGTCACCACTAGTTAGCTATGAGTTAGACTTCTAAATTAGGTAATCTAATTCATGTAGTCACCAAAGGTTAAATCAAATTGAATCTAATGATTTTAACTCTACTTCCTCTCATCCCTTGAGGACAATTTAATTTCAATATACACAAATTGGAGAAGTGTTTAAAACCACCTACTTTGCTCAAAATGAGAAAATATGACTTCCGTTTGCAGCACTATCATCTGCCAAGGATTTAACTCATTTAATCATATTAGTTTTGCAGGGAATGGAGGTATAGACAGCAGCATATATGTTGGGGGGTGGTTTATAAGTGTATTTATTTATTTTACACACTGTTTATTACACACGTTTAGGCATTGTCAAGTCTCCCCTTTCTTCTACAACTGAAAGAATGAAATCCTGGGGCACCTGAGCGGCTCAGTTGCTTAAGCGTCCAACTCTTGATCTCGGATCAGGTCATGATCTCAGGATTTGTGAGTTCAAGCCCCGCATCAGGCTCTGTGCTGAAAGCAGAGTCTGCTTGGGATCCTCTGCTTGGAATTCTTTCTTTCTTTTCTTTTTCTTTCTTTCTTTCTTTCTTTCTTTCTCTCTTTCTTTCTTTCCTTCTCTCTCTCTCTCTCTCTCCCCCTCCTTCCCTCCCCCCCTCCCCTGCTCACTCTAATAAACATTAAAAAAAAAATTTAAAAAGAAGGAAATCCTAATCTCTACACTCAAAAATGTCACCTTGATCTATTTCCAACAAGTACATCTTTCTTAAGACCTGTTTTAATATTTCCAGTTAAAATTTTAGGGTCTTATCATGTTTAAACACAATACGCATAAATGTCATCTCTTGCTATCTGTCCCACAGATTTGATGAATTTAAGTCTAGAACTACTACATGTGGACATGTCAGAGGTACAGCATTAATTTATCTAGATTAGCCTTTATCAAAGTTATTAAAAATGTAACCTATTCCATGCAAATCATGTGAAGCATTTACCATACATACAATCTCATACCTTGGGAAATACATGAAATTAGATGTCACAGGCCATGACCACAATCTTTTTTAAGTTAAAAATGAAATTCTGGAATACTAGTTATATTAAAAAAAAAAAAAAAAAAAAAGACACTATATAAAACTACCAGCCAAGTGAATCAAATATTCTCACACATCAAAGAAGAACAGAGTTATCAGGCTGGGCCACATTACAGAGCCGAAAAGGAATGGCAATCACTTGCAGTGGACAAAAGGACTACAAGACAGAACTTCTTACACACACCAAGGCAAGGAGACAGCATCCATGTATCCTAAAATAAATAGCTTTGGGTGTTTAGCAAACTGTACTGTGACAGTACTAATGCTTCACGACCTTCCATAGCTTATTAATTTGAACTTTTAGAAGCATAAACTAAGTTTGACATATGGACAGAAACAGAATGAGAATAGAGATAAAGGGGGAATTCAGTAGTAAAAACCAACATCCATGTGTTCATTTACCTTCTTATTTAGCCAGTGCCAGAGCTTGAGGACAGGGGGTAAGGTAAGAAAGAAAAGATAAGAACAGTGGAATATCATTAGAGAATGCAATAATAGTATGAAAAGAAAAGAAAGTCACCGAGAATATGAGGAGGAAATAATCCCAGACCAAAAACAAACAAAAAAAAGAAAACAAAAAACTAGAAAAATAACTGTAATGCATTAACAAAGCTTTAAAATCAAGTGAATAAAATATTCCTTTAAGATATACAATGACAGAAATAAACACAAGCTTTGTTGGCAATTCAACATTAAAAATACATAAAATAACCTGAATGCTTGTCAGCTTAAACAGTCACACCAAATTCCAAAGATCACAGGAATGATTAAGATTCTTTCACATATCATGCACCAAAAGGATTTTTAGTCTCTGTATAAATTAATTCACGTTCATATACTATGTGTTCACTGAACTTTTAGCTTTATAGTATTAATTATTTCATCTTTTTTAAACAGTAAAACATTCCAGGGCTCATCTGGAACAGTGAACACCTGGCCATCTAAGATTCTGTTAATATTGGGTATATTTCCTTCCATCTCAATTACTTAAGCACATATCTTTCTACTTTCTGTAACATCCTTTCTTTCACCTAACAGTCACCTCATCTAAACCTCACAATATTTAGCACTATAATAACTAATGCTAGTTGGTGAACACAGGATCTAAAAATCACTAAACACAGGATTTACAGCATTATTAGTGATCCAGAAAGTACAAAGGCTAAAAACCATAATTTCATCAGAGTAAATGTAAATGCTGTTTGCAGAGTTTTGACTAAAAGTACACTCGATGCATGTTTAAAAATATACTTCAAACAATCTCCTATAGAGGAATATTTTTAAAAACACTGTACGGTCAATTAAAATTTAACAGAAATATGAAAGAGATTTATTCCCCAAAGCAGCAGCCCATGTATATTATTATACTAAATAAAACATAAGTATGGTATCAGTTATAATTAAACAAATATTCAGTTTTGATAGCCATTTGGTAGGTTTTATTATACAAAATCACAAATCCTACTTTGATTCATTTTACTGTCTCCCTTCCTTTGTAACATGAACAAACTGACATACAAATTTGAATAAAAAATGACAAGTTTTTACAAGGCTGCTCCATAGAAAGTACTTTTGACGCCCCTGGAACTTCAGCTGACACAATTGTAGAGTTTTCTTGAGTAAAGGGTTCCAAATACAAGTACCTGGGGTTCTGAAAACAAGATTTAGTGTCTATCCCTTCTGACAGTGCTAAGGCTTTCAAAAATTAACTGAAGTAGGAGTCATCCTCTTTAAACAGTTTGAAGGACTGTATCTGTGCTAGTAAGACAAAGCTTCACCCCGATACCAGGAAGATGTGATCAATATGTTAAAATCTGTGAGAAGCCTTTGAGTCTTTCTTATTTAAAAAGTTGAAAAAAGAAACAAATAGGCAAATCACAAAAGTAAAATATTAATAGCCAATAAGCAACCTCATTTTTATTTTTTAAAATTTCAAATTAAAACACTGAAATCCTTCTTTTTCTGAAATAAAAAGGACTTTTTGTTACATTATAATATCTAGTATCGGCAAGAGCTCAGGAAATGGGCATTCTCATAGGTTACGCTGGTGGGAATTAGAACTGGCAAACTTTCTGGAAGACAGAAAGGCAATACAATACGTAAGGAAACATATCCCCCTGCATCTCTGTTGACCCAGGAGACTTTACTACGGGTTTAAAAGATTTATTTCCTTCCACCTCACATGAACTCCAGTTACTATTCTCATCCCTATCTATGCTGGTTTCACCTAACAGTATTTCTCAACCCGAAGTTATGGATGGACCCGCTCAAAGATTTCCGAGCCTCTGTGAGGAAGTCCAACTCACATAGCAAAGCACGCACGAAGGCCTCAATTCTGTCTCACCCGACTCTCTCCAGCCTCACCTCTTCGCATATTCCAGCCATGACTGTTTCCTTGATGTTCCCTAAGAAGTCATGCTGTGGCCATCTCGACCTGTGCACTGCTCCATCCACCTGTTCTTCTTGCCCTGTCAACCTAATAAACCCCTACTTGCGATTCAAAATCTGCTATGGCATCACCTCTTCTGCAAAACCTCCCTTCTCCCACTACCTCACCAACAGTGAGTCCTTTCTTGATCAGTATGACCACTGTATCCTGTACATGCGTTCCCCGCTCACACACACACACACACACACACACACACACAAATTACAACCACAGCTATCACTTACACAAAGCTTACTGTATACCGGGCGCTGATCTAGGAACTCACTTAACCCTCACAGCCATTCCATGAGGTGCATTCTATTGTATTTATTGTATCGATAAGGAAACCAAGGCACAGAAAGGTTAAGAAACTCATTCAAGGTCACATAGCTAGTGAGTAGAATAACCGAGATCTGAAACCAGTGTGGAATCAAGGTCCATGCTCTCAACCACTGCCTCCGAATTTTAACGGATTGCTGTCTCTCCACTAAACAGGGCTGCTGCACCCAGTTTTCTGTGATTCACTAGATTTTCCTGAGGACTTATTAGCACATTATTTGACCTGTGGGAATTACCCCAGAAATACTCACTGCACTGAGGAGGCATTACCTGGCAATATAATTTTAGGCAAGTCACTTAGTCCCTCTAAATTTCAATTTGGTCCTTATAAAATGAGGGAGTTGAACAAGGTGTTCTAGAACATCCTTTTCTCCCACTTTTTAGAGGGAAAACTACTTACATAATACTTAAACTAAATCTATCCTATACTCACATAAGGCGTAATTCTAAACTTTAAATCTCATCACAGATTTAGATGTTAAATGTGTTATCAGCAATCCCAGTATGAACACCAAATACCAGGAAATGGAATATGTGTATTATAAACTCCATCAAAACAGCCCAAGGTCTTAAAATACAATACCTTGCTATCAACTTTTAACAAGAATTTTCCAAGCCCAATAACCGGCCATGGTGCGAGAGCCTCCTGCCGCTCCTTGAGGAAGTGCTCAGCCACCTGCCACCACACGCGGCAGCGTTTCGCCAGGAAGTCCACGACTCCAAAGTGAATGACAAGCTTTTTGAGGATCCAGACTATAACGAAGAAAAGCATACAAAGCCAAAATCAGAACGAGAAAGGTCCTTTCTCATACAAAGAACATACAAAGTCAGAACATGAGAAGGTCCTTTAATTTCACGTGACCTTTCAAAAAACAGTGAAGCTAATATGAAATAAAGACCAATTAAGGGGGAAAAAAGGCAAGGGGGAAGAGATAAAAGTTCATGGTATTCCAAACAGACAGAATTAGAGACGATAACTTTTCATACAAGCCCCATCTGCCCATACATTACCTTCGTAGTGAAATCTGAATCCTTGAAGGAGCCATGGATTCTTTCATAGTCCGTATAAACATAAAACACTGATCATGAAGATTTAGGGGACTACAATCTTGGCCCCTCGCCCCTCACCCTTCTTGGGTAAAGAATACTAACCCCTGACATGTCCTAATTTCCTTAGCTATTATCACTGCTCTTGCCAAATGTGATTCTTTTCCTTGGATGTTTAATGTTTAGTGACCCGAAGGGTAGAAGGTATTCCATTCGCATCATGATTTTACACCAGTGCGCTGTACTCTGATTTCTCTACCTGATGCTGCTCTGTACATCTGCATCTCTTAGCAGAGTGGGCTTAAGCAGGGCTGTTACAAGTGGCCCCCAGGCTGTGCACTGCACAACTTCTGCACAGACCACTCACAGAGCACAGTATGAAGGTACCCCTCCACTCTGGGCAGCAAGGGGGCCCTGCAAGCAGACGTTAAGCTTCCTGTTAAAAGCCAACTAAGAAAGTGGTGGGGCCAGAAGGAAGAGCTACTCATCTATGGGGGGCAGGGGCCTTGAAGTCTGGACTCCGGATAATTGATCTCAACTACTATAATTTCCCTAACTCCAGAGATTTCTGTGTCCTTAGCCCTGGCCTTGCAATCTAATGATTCACAGTTTACTCTTTTGAACCATGAGCTCAGTGTTGCATACCAGTTCAACAACTTCATCATTAACATTTTTAAATCTCTAAAGAAGTCCTAGGAAAGCTCCTAGGGCTCTAGAATAAGCCCAGAGTAATTATAGGCTGTGGAAAATGTTCTGGGGGCCACCTGCTTACAGCCTACTCTCTCAAGGACATGTCAAATTCCTATAATGGCCTGAAGGTTAAGAAATGACTGGGACAAATGGAACTCCTACTAACAAATTTTAAAGAAAAGGGGTTCCAACAGCACCTGATACCATTTGGCAGCATAAAATAAATCATCTGGCAAAACCAAAAAAGTATGGAGCAATCCAGAAGAGCAATTTAAACGATTTCACTAAGCTTTTCTATGAATTCCTTAATAGAAACCATGGCTATAGTACATACCCTGTGGCTTGCTTAATGACAACTGTGTCTTACTCCAACTGCCAAACAGAAGTTCTGTTTGAGGATGCAAGAAGCAGAAACAAACTTCAACCTCTTATATTCTATGTTCCCTAAGGAAAGGCACTAAATAGTGTTCTGGTCATAACAAATCTTTAATAAAAGGGGTGGGGGGGGGCAGTGCCTGGGTGGCTCAGTCAGTTAAGCATCTGACTCTAGGTTTTGGCTCAGGTCATGATCTCACACTTCGTGGGTTCAAGCCCCGCATCAGGCTCCCCATTGATAGCACACAGTCTGCTTGGGATTCTCTCTCTCCCTTTCTCTCTGCCCCTCCCCTGCTTGCAACTCTCTCTCAAGATAAATAAATAAACTTAAAAAAAAATAAAAATAAAATAAAAAATAAAATTTTAAAAACTGTCCAAGTTAATGAGAATAATAAGTTTTAAAAGTAATGATTAAAAGTAATGATCTAGAAGGCAAATGGTCCAATGAGTTTAGATTTTTAAACTGCGGTGGAAAACAGGCTTCCAAAAATCAAATTTTGTTTAAATCAATAGTGAAAAACTTTGATAAAGGATAAAGAACTAATCAAATGTAGGAGGTATCTGGATGTCAGGTTCCTAAGCATCAATTCGGGACTTAATAAACTTGGCCAAGCTTCTGACTGTGATAAGAGGTAAGCCCAAACAATCAAGAAGGTACGAAATAAACAAACTCTTCAATAATGCACCTGAGTCACTTACTTTTCCAGTCTTAGAAGATGCCTTTAAATATACAATTGTTTTAGTTTTAAAAGAGGGTAGCATTATCTCAAACACTAAAATCCAAAAGTTAGGGGCGCCTGGATGGCTCAGTCGGTTGAGCGTCCGACTTCACCTCAGGTCATGATCTCACGGTCGGTGAGTTCCAGCCCCACATTGGGCTCGCTGCTGTCAGCACAGAGCCTGCTTGGGAGCCTCCGTCCCCTTCTCTCTGCCCCTCCCCCACTCACTCACTCTCTCAAAAATAAATAAACGTTTACAAAAATAAAAATAAGATAAATAAATGAAATAAAATCCCAAAGTTAAAGAAAAAACGTCTTCGGAGACAAGACCCTAAGTGAGCAACTACCTGCAACAGGCACCGGCAGCAACTGTACAATCCACAGGTTCAACCAGAGCTGGACACCAACGATGGCCCACACGAGCGACACGAAGTAGATGTCACTGGTTTTCTTCTTCCTGAGAAATGTTCCCATTTCAGCCCTCTGTCTACCCAGAGTAGGGGAGGGGGAAGAAGGTGAAGGAGATGAGGACAGTGGTGCGGGCGGTTCTCCTGTGTCCATGGTTTCTGAGGAGGAGGAAGAAAGTTACCACCATATTAGTCCACATTAGTTGACAGTCCCACGGAGCAACTTGCTGCGCTACTCTGTTTCAAGCCTGCAAATGGACTCTGATAGTATGATCACACTGGGTTAAAGAAGAAAAAGAATCTGGACGTGCCTGCATGTGCACTGAAAAGTGTGTGCAGAGTTACACTACTGACCGTATTTAAATCTAGGGAAATTAAGTTTGTTAGGGGGTGGGGCCGGGGATGGGGAATTTTTTACTCTTTATACACCTCACGCTGTTCAAGGTTTAATGTCATCTATTTCATGTATTCATCTATGAATCATTTAAATGCAAAACTAAGGAATAACATGACAAAATAGCTAAGAATTAATTAGCCCATGGAAACTACTTCAACTGTATAAAGCAACAAATATTAACATACCGAAGTCCTACATTTAAAAACTTGTCTTTTAACATAATTTTATTAGATCTATAATATTTCTGATGCAACATGGCTTTTCAGTGTCATTCGACTAAAATGGAGCCAACTGCTCTTACAAGAAGAACCCAGGGCTTTGAAACATGTCTTTCTCTCAGAATGAGAAATAAAACAGTGACAGATTGCTGGGGGTGAGGATTCAAGTAATGGTGATCACACTGAATTATTTCACATAAGGCACTGTTTTCTAACAAAGCAACTACTAAGTTACATTTTACTATAGGGTTATATTTTTCTATTTCCTAGTTTTACCAAAATATACCACATGCCTCAGAAATCATAGAACTCTTAAAGCAATATTACTCAGTATATGCCATGATGATGGAAACTATAAAGACCCTACAACTTGCATTTTGCCTTCCATAAAAAAAAGTTAATGACAAAAGTAGACTGTTTGGAGCACCTAGATGGCTCAGTTGGTTAAGCACTGGACTCCTGATTTGGTCATGATCATGAGATCATGAGTTTGAGCCCCACATTGGGCTCTACGCTGATGGCACAGAGCCTACTTAGGATTCCCTCTCCCCCTCTCTCTCGGTGTCCCTCCCCTGCATGCTCATGTGCACTCTCTTAAAATAATAAATATTAAAAAAGTAGATATTTCATAAAGTCTAGAAAATAGAGGAAAGAAACAAGAACACTCATAACCCCAACCCCCTATTTGTCCCAGTCTTTACATAGTTGTATGTAGTTATACCACATTCCACTTACCCTTTCACACTTTCTTCCTTCAGTTGAATGTCACTTCTAGGAGAGCTAAGACCTTGTCTGTCTTGTTCTCCCTCTGCTGAACAGCACATAGGATAGTACCTGATGCTCACTAAATAGTGGACACTCGCTAAATAATACTCAAAGACAGCCTTCCCTGTGATTTCATAAAGTTCATAAGAAACTACATAGTAGCACTCTGATGGTTATATCATAATCTCCTTAGTGTTTATAATGTTCAGTGTTTATCTGTGAGTAAACTGTTACTACTGATATAGTAGCATCGTGGTAAGTCAGCCCATCTTATCAGAGGTAACATTCTATCCTGAGGTTTGGGGCTAAAGCCCAAGCTAGTTATAATACGCTTCTGTTTGACTTTGCTCTTTGAGAATCTTTCTAATTTGGAAACTTCATGCTGGTAAGTGTGGTAGATACTCAGAAGAATAATAAGTCCCTAACCAAAACATTATCCCCTCTTCATTTTGAAAACATAACTCAATGTGCAATAAATATATGTTTTCCTGCTACCCCAAATGCTTTTTTCTTAGCTGATCTCTCCTTTTAAGACTTTTCTAAAGTCCGTTCTTCAGGAAGAGCTCACCAAAAATATTCCTTAACTCCAAAGCCCCTGGCACTAATAAACTTCTTGGCACAGAGATGGCCTTTTACGTTTCTGAACTCTGTGGGAGTACAGTATGACTTTAAAGCTGATATAAATCTACCAGCTGATCTTGCAGGAGCATGGTATCCAGAATAAGCAGACAGGTTGGTTTCAGGGGAAACAGTCAATGTATTAACAGCACAAGACACGCAAAGCAAACTTTGAGAAGCAAGAAATGCCAGAGAAATGGGAGAACTGTAAGACAGAAAATAAAAACCAAAAGAAAAAGTTGGATCAACAACAAAAGCAATGTAAAGAGTTAGAACAAAACCTGAACAATGGAGAACGGATGGCTACAGAAGAAATGGAAAATAAGGACAGGATTAAGTGCAGAAAATAATGGAAAACGTAGAAGAGGCACAGAGAAAAAGGAAATGATATGAAGGGAAAGTGAGAAGGAATAACAAAAGAAAAATTAAAAGAAAAGCATTTTTCTTAAAAAAAGGGAAAAGATGAAGATTCAAGAAAAGAAACAAAAAGGTAAATAATTAAAAGCATGAAAAAAGTGATACGTGAGAACACAGATGAGAGGAGGAAAAAGTATAAAAATAGAAATCAGAGGAAAATGAAGGACTAGTAAATAGCATTCTGTGATGCTCATGTCCTTAAGTTTATACTTTATGTGTATATGTCAATTTCCAGAATTGTACTTGAAAACATCCCTTCAGTCACCTGCAGGCTGGTCGGAGGGCTGGTCATCGGCACTTGATTCATACCCGGTGATGGAGATGGCCAAGGTTGCCAGAGTAGAAGCTGCCATGGAGATAACCTGCCCTGGTAACTCCGCTCCTGTAAAACAAGCACGTGTTTGCAAAACTTTCTAAAACCAAGTGGGAAATAACTGCTACAAACTGAAACATAGTACTAAATTTTCAAAAGCAATACAACAAAATGGTTATTACTGACCCACTGGACAAGGGGTTCTTCACCAAGGGAGAATGCTTTAGAATCAACAGGAAAGTCTGCTAAACATTTGGTTCCTGGACTCTGCTTATCAGTCACTGGTGCATGCAGCTGAGAGTGGATATAAAACGTGGAGTCCCGCTCTCTTACTTTTTAACTTCACAATCTGAATGCACATTGAAAAACACTGCCACACCAAGTCTGTGAGCTTCCTGAATGCAGACTGTGACTGTCTTACTCTCTTTTGTATCACTAGCTCCTAATACGGTATGAAACAGCCAACACTCAGTGCTCTTGATAATTGCATTCCATGAATGCATAGGCAAACGCCTGGGTACTATGCAAAATCATATAGCTCTATAAAGTACATAATTCAATACAGGCAAAATCCACCACTGAAAATCTAAAATAATCTTATTACTCTGTTTCATTTTATATGTTCCCATGTTAAATTCCTAATACATAGTACACCAAGCTTAATCATTTGCACTAAAGTCAAATAAAACATTTACTGGCCAATGAGGTATGTCTGTCAACTGTCAGTCTTTAATCTACTATGGCAAACAACAGATGAGCTCATACAATACCAGGTTCTAGCATGTTCTCCTCCTCCTAGAGACTAGAAAGCTTAAAGATTGTATTTCTTAGACTCCCTTGCAGCTAAGGTCCCACGTGGAATGCAGTTTCCACCAATAAGGCACACCTATCAAGACCCAGAAGACCAAAGTGAGACTCCCTGGAATTTGGACGCTCTCAAGTCAAACAGTCATGCAGGCATATGGTTTTTCTGCCAAAACTTAGCAGAAGTTCTAAAAGCAATGCTACCTGATCTTAACTTTGCGGCAGGTAGCAGCAGCCATGGGACTTCTACTCAAATAGCCCTTTGGTGTCACTGAGCACTTCTCCTGTTTGCAACGCTTCTGCCTGTGACACATCTAAGTTTGTTTAACTGTCTGGTCTTCCCCGAAATTCTATATGTAAAAATTCTATGCGCTAATCAACACCTCTTTCCATTTAGACTAGCTAGGGCAGATTCTGTTGTCTACAACTAAGAATACTAACACTCACCAAATCATACACCCACACTCACGGAGATGGGACCTTACTTTGGGTAGGTCAATACACGGTGTGACAGCACAGAATTCTGCCAAGCCAGTGAAAACAGCCATGGCCATTCAGAAAACTCCAAATGAGCTCCACCTACTTAGCAAATCCCAGGCTGGCCATCTTCCAGAGACAAGTAGGCCAGGCCCCAAGATGGCTCTTTGGTGGACTGAACCATGAGGATCAAGAGCATTTGTCTTACTCAACCATACCCTATCCTTCCTCTAATAAATGCCTCTGTGATCTGACAAGAGGTTTATCTTCAGACGATCCAAAGCAAGTCAAACTCCTGATCTAGGAAGAGAACAAGATATCTGGATTGGGACTTATTCCCCTGGCCTAAGGATCTAAATTGTTTCTTAGATACCAAGAAGGGAACAAAGAGGAAAAGACAGCATCTTTCATGTCTTACACATTCTCACTATTCACTGAATTGGATGCTGAGGATAAAGACACAGACCCTGCCCCTGTGGAGTCTGGTGGAAGAGACACATAGGGATTGAAGATCCACATGGAAAAAAAAAATTCTTACCACAGTTGGGGATAATTTGTTAATTCACCTTAAAAAAAAAAAAGCACACAAATGTGAATGTACACAAACTATAATGACTGCTGTAAAGGAAACACACTAGCTATTTTATGAACTCCTAGTGGAAGAAATCTTAGTCTGGAGAATCAGGAACATCTTCTCTTTAAGAAATAAAAATAATGATATACAAAGGATGAGAAGGAATTGATCAAAGGAATGTAAATAATATTTGGGGCAGAACAAGTGAGTAGGAAGGCCACTGAGTGAAGACACTGGCATGTTAAAGACAGTGTGTCTGGAACACAGACAGCTAGTGAAGTGGTATTGAGTAAACAAGGCTGGACGTGTTGAGCCAGATGATCCAAGTCATAGAAGACCATAGTAAGTACTTTAGTCTTTATTCTAAAAGGTGTAGGAAAGTGCTGAGGAGTTTTAAACAGGAAATGATCATGTTTTTACTGAAATTTAATTGAGATACTTACAGCTTTACATGCAGTTATAAGAAATAATAGAGAGAGACCCTCTGTACCCTTTATCCAGTTTCCCCCAATGGTAACATCTTGCAAAACTGTAGTACAATATCACAGTAAAGATATCGGCATGGATACAAGATACAGAACAGTGTCATCAATGCAAGAATCTCTCATGTTGCCCTTTCATAACCATACCCACCTTCCCAGTCCATAAATAAATGATCAGCTTTGAAATATGAAAAGAATCATTTTTGCTGTTTGGTCAAGAGCAGATTGGGAGGGAGCAAGAGCGGGTACAGGGAGAGAAGTTACTGCAACACTGCAGGCAAGACATGATGACAGCATGCTCTGCAGCAGTTTAAAGGGGAGATGTTGGAAAAGTGGCTGCATTTAAGACATGGAGTGGTCAAAGTGGACCAGACTTGATGATGAACCCATAAAGGTAATGAAGGAGATGACATGTCAAAGATAATAACCCCCAAGTTTCCAGATTATGGTTAGATAGATAACCATAGGGAAATACCATGTCAACAACCAGGGAGGTGAAATGGAGGAAAATTTTGGACATTTTAGGTATATTTTTTAGAATTCTAGATAGAAGTTTCAAAAATAAACTGATTACACCAGAGACAAGTCAGGATTTAGCTTCTTGTGCAGCTAGGAGAGATTTCTCAGGCTCCACTCAAGAGCAAAGGAAGGGAATACATGATTAATAGCCTGGGACAGCAGAGTAGAGAAAGAAAAGAAAAATGCTTCCAGTAAAATTTTAAAAAGCAAAGTTTTGGGGTGCCTGGGTGGCTTGGTCGGTTAAGCGTCCGACTTCGGCTCAGGTCATGATCTCACGGTCCGTGAGTTCGAGCCCCGCGTCGGGCTCTGTGCTGACCGCTCAGAGCCTGGAGCCTGTTTCAGATTCTGTGTCTCCCTCTCTCTCTGCTCCTCCCCTGTTCATGCTCTGTCTCTGTCTCAAAAATAAATAAACGTTAAAAAAAAAAATTAAAGAAAAAAAAAGCGAAGTTTTCTTTCTTATATAAGATTAAAGACTACTCTGGAAAACAGTATGGAGGTTCCTCAAACAATTAAAAACAGAACAACCCTATGACCCAGCAATTGCACTACGAGGTATTTATCCAAGGGATACAGGTATGCTGTTTCAAAGAGGCACACGCACCCCAGTGTTTATAGCAGCACTATCAACAATAGCCAAAGTATGGAAAGAGCCCAAAGGTCCATCAATGGATGAATGGATAAAGATGTGGTACATATATACAATGGAGTATTACTCGGCAATCAAAAAGAATGAAATCTTGCCATTTGCAACTACGCGGATGGAACTAGAGGGTATTATGCTAAGTGAAATTAGTCAAAGAAAGACAAATATCATATGACTTCACTCATATGAGGACTTTAAGACACAGATGAACATAAGGGAAGGGAAGCAAAAGTAATATAAAAACAAGGAGGGGGACAAAACATAAGAGACTAAACATAGAGAACAGAGGGTTACTGGAGGGATTGTGGGAGGGGGGATGGGCTAAATGGGTAAGGGGTTTACTGTTGAAAAAAAAAAAAAAAGACTAGTCAAGGGTCCTAAATTACTAAACCTACCTCTTCACAAATTATTTAATGAAGTAGTGAGTCATCTTTGAGAGAGCCTGAAAAATAAGTCCTTTGTTTTAAGTAGCTCCAAAGTAACAATTTTAGAGATCCTCCAAAGTAACAATTTTAGAGATCCTCAAATATGGATTCTCAGTTTGGCTGTAGTTTGACTTACATTTCTAAACCCCCGCTAAGTCCTCATTCACTAAACAGGTGACTAGGCTACATGCTAAGAGACTGAGACCCAAGCCCCAACCTCAGTCTAATATTTAGTCTACCAGTTATGATTCAGTATAAAAGCTAATGTAAAGACAAGTGTAGCATATTTGGGGAGCAAAGAAGATGGCAACCTAATCCATGCTTGGGAGGTCAGAGAAGGATCTCCAAAGATGCTACTTAACAGGAATGGTAAAAGATGCCACCCTTTAAATCCATTTAAATATGTTAGCCACTGGGTGGTTCAGATGGTTAAGTGTCTGACTCTTAATTTCAGCTCAGGTCATAATCTTACAGTTCATGGGTTCAAGCCCCACATCAGGCTCTGCACTGACAGTGAGGAGCCTGCTTGAGATTCTCTCTCTCTCCCTCCCTCTCTGCCCCGCTCGTGCTCTCTGTCACACGCATGTGCTCTCTCTCTCTCTCTCTCTCAAAAATAAACAAACATTAAAAAAAAATATGTTAGCCATATTAAAACAAAACAAAACAGAACCAGTCTATCTTGGAGGGGAAAAAGAGGTTTATGTCTTAGAGGGCAGCAGGAGAAAAATTTTTCAGAAAGACAAAAAAGTGTAAAAGCACAAAGGCAAGAAAAAAACACCATGTGCTGTTCAAAGAACTCTTAGGAAGTCTGATAAGGCCAGGACATAAGGTACAATGAGAAGAGCGGAGAGATACCAGGATGCAGAGGGAGAACGGAGGGTCTCATGTTTGCTCTGCACAGAGGCAGCACGATCAGTACAACTCAGTGTTTGGGAGCACAGGTGAGGAAACAAGACTGCTCACATTCAAATCCCAGATCTACTCCTTACTAGCTAGATGACCACTGGCAAGTTACTTAAAATCCAGGTGCCTCAGTCTCCTCATGTATGAAATGGGGCTTCTCTAGATTCTGATTTCATATGAGAATTAAGTGAAACAGTACATATGAAATATTCAGAACAATACCTGGTATGCAAGACTCACTCAGTAAATGTTAGCTATCACCACCACCTATTTCAAAGCCTTTGGCTTTGGCAGAATAAACTATAAGCATAAGCCACTAACACTTGTGCAGTATTCATCTGTGCCTCTCATCCCCTTTCTACTTCATATTATGGCCATTTCCCTAAATGTCGTATGCTCCTAGCACACATCTTCAGATATTTATGCAAAATATCTTACCTATAGTAGGCACCAAAAGACTTGAGGAAAAGTTAAGGCCAATAAATTAAACCCTCACACCTTAAAGACCCTGTCTCCAACTTGCGGATATCACTAAAACAATGCAGTAAATATTCAGTGAACCATAGCTAAACCAATGAAAACTATGCAGCATTATCCTAGTTAATACACAAACTAATTTGGCAAATTTTTAGAGGGCCTGAAACTTGACAAAGGAATGAAGGGAGTAGCAAGCAGGAAAAATCCAAAAAGCGTATTTGAAAATTATTGATGTAAGATTTGGCAACTGCTCTTACTTATCAAACAGGCACTTCAATGACTTCTGTCTTAGTGATATCCTCCTGAGCTTCAAAAACCCCAAGGGTTCTGGCAGAAATGATAAACCAAATGCAAGAATGCCAGGACTGAGAATCTAGGCAAAGTCATGGTATTGGAAAAAAACCCCAGCTAAAAATAGGCATACAGACAAGGGAACATAATCTTGGGACCGAAGAACTGTAACCTAAAAAAGGAAAGAACATCCAAGGTTTCAAGTGTCCATCTACCCAGGGACAGGGCCAGCATCAAGGGGAGGCCCAAATAACAGGGATCTACACAAGTCCAAACAAGCAGGCCACCAACAGCCTAGCACTAAGGGACAGAAACTCACGGTCTGGCACAGTAGAAACAGATCACATGTTCTGACAGATTAACAGATCTGTTAATACGGCTAACTCAACAATAGGCAGAATAACGTTTTCAATAAACAGAGCATAATTTGTTTTGAAAACGCTCTAAATAAGGAGATACTCAATCTACTTAGTTCTCTTTCACAGTGACAGTGGCAGTTGCCAGAAATCCATCCAGTGATGCCTACTGGAAAGAGGCTGTGCATACCAAGTAAAATCTCCCTAGCATGTAAAGCTCCCTTTGAAGAAGGCTTCTGTTTCCGTTGCTAATGTGGAAAATACACCTCCCTCTCAGTGGCTTCTAGCATCACTTCATTATGCTACTGGTCAGTAGCAAGGGCTTGGATATGGACCAGTCGAAGTTTCCCTAGGCCTGTTTGACTGTGTCAGATAGGGCAGTAGCAGATGAGCAGTAAGAAGTCTACTTTGTTCCTTTTCTTTTTCCAATTTAGCCTCAACTGAACCAAACTTGTTCACTCACGTTGCATGTTATTGCAAAATGATGAAGGCAACCACCAAGACTTCCCTGCCAAGGCATTTCTGATTTTTTTTTATAAACAATCACCAGTGTTGGGAGGAACAGATCCAGCTGTACTTGCTCATGCTTCTCAGACTGTGGGTCCAGCGTATTAAAAATACACCTGATGCTTGTTTGCCTAGCTTTGGAAAAAGCACTTCTTTGTGTAAATTTACTCAGAGTAAATGGCTGAGTCTATGTTTCTTCATCTGTAAAATAAGTAGAAGTACTAATCCCACTGATTACTAAGAAAATTAAGTAAGAGGGATGCCTGGGTGGCTCAGTCGGTTAAGCGTCCAACTCTTGATTTCTGCTCAGGTCACGATCTCGCGGTTCGTGGGTTCAAGCCCCACATCAGGCTCCACGCTGACAGCGCAGAGCCTGCTTGGGATTTTCTCTCTTCCTCTCTCTCTACCCCTCCCCTGTTTGCGCACGCACGTGTGCTCTCTCTCAAAATAAATAAAAAGAAAACTTAGAAAAAGAAAATTAAATAAGAGCATGTTTAAAGAGCTCGGCAGGGCCTCGCCCATGTTGCTATTATTAACAATAAAGCAAGGCCAAGGGCACTCACACTGAAGCTGGATTCCAGGTTTCTACCAAGTGAGACATCTAGGATCCAGGAAGCAGAGTAGCTAGTCCCTGCACTTGTGGGAGGCAAACAAGGCCCATGCGTAAGACAGAGGAGCTCAGTCAGTTGAGCGTCAGACTTTGGCTCAGGTCATGATCTCAGTTTGTGAGTTCGAGTGCCACATCAGTCTCACTGCTGTCAGCGCAGAGCCCACTTAAGATCCTCTGTCCCCCTCTCTCTCTACCCTCCCCACTCAGGCTGGCTCTCAAAAATAAATAAAACGTTACAAAAAAAAAAAAAAAAAGACTAAGAACCATAAAACTACAACTGAGTACAAGAGGGATCAGCAGTCACTACACCTTTTCCGGATGACTGATGTTTGTTCAAAGAGCCTGGTGAAGGGAAAGAGCACCGGAGTCCTTGACCCTAAGCTTTCATTCTTAGCTCCACCGGTCACCTGTGTGACTGTGGTTAAGTGATTACTTAACCTCTAGAATTAAAGGTCTTCATCAGCAAAATGGACATATCTACTTTACAAGGGTCTTTTTTTGGAGGGGTGGCAGGGAGAGGAGGAGTATTTGTGGATTAAAAAAGTGCATTTTAAAACACAGTTGACACTTAATATTTTTTCCATACATTATCTTGATGTTCCAGAAAATACCAAGTAAGAGCTCCCAAGGCCTATGAGAAAATCACT
The DNA here is from genome assembly GCF_014898765.1 of Herpailurus yagouaroundi. NCBI lineage: Eukaryota > Metazoa > Chordata > Mammalia > Carnivora > Felidae > Herpailurus > Herpailurus yagouaroundi. Next base: position 33,472,499 of record NW_024412401.1, read on the forward strand.
GAGGAAGGGCCCTGGGCTCAGAAAGAACAGCTGAAACTCCACAATGATCCACAAGAAGACTCTACCAGATCTAGGAACTAAACAAACTTCATGCTTTGAAATCTGAGCAAATCCAAAGTATTAATTGTGTGAATCCAGTGAATCATAGGTCATAAAAGCTTCTACAACAGTGAGATTCAAAGCTCAAAAGACACAGAGAAAGATGCCTACATAGGTGCCTAGGAACAAGTACAAGTCGTGCAACAGGACGATGGAAGTGATCAGTGAGGAATAAATGCACGTACCGCCCTGGTGGAGCACTAAAGCATTCCTGTACCTAACTATAGTACAGTGACATCTACAGGAGGGAACTGGCTGTAATAAAAGGGAAAGGTTGTCTTAATTTGGATTAGATGTTTTGAGTTCTGATGTCTAAAAGAAACAAGGTTCTAGGGGCAAGAGGAAAAACAAATACTCAAATTAAGAGAAAAAAAATGTTTAAAAGATTTATTTTATGATGAAGATTACCTAGACTAGCAGTCTATAAAAAGGATTCTAGATCAAGAATAATCTATTCTGGGGGTGTCTGGGTGGCTCAGTGGTTAAGTATCCGACTTTTGGTTTCGGCTCAGGTCATGATCTCACAGTTTCCAGAGTTCGAGCCCCATGTCGGGCTCTGTACTGATAGCATGGAGCCTGCTTGGGATTCTCTTTCTCTCTGTCCCTCCCCTGCTCGCATGCATCTCTCTCAAAATAAATAAACTTTAAAAAATTAAAAAAGAAATGAATATTCTGAAATAGGCTAGAAAAAAAGTAAACAAAACAAGAAAACCCAACATTTATAAATCTGCTTTCAACATATGTTCTGTGTCCCTGTGATTTCCTTCCTTGTAACAGTCTAGAATACAAATACCAGAAATCTGCATGGCATTCCAGCACATCTCCATGCTGGGTTTATGGCTGATAATAATAATCAAACATGGCCTTCTTCTTCCCACAGCTCAAAACTTGGTCTTAGAACCCTGTCTGCATGGCTCCCTGAGCTGCCTTCACCAGCTGATGAGAATTTACACCTAAGAGAAAACCTATTTGAAACCACTGCTTTAACCTAGATTATTCATAACTTACAGCGAAGTACTTACTTGGCCCTGTACAAAAGCAGTCAAAAGGAGAAAACTGTCCTTAAGAGGTGAAAAATAGAACTACCATAAGATCCAGCAATTCCACTTGAGTGTATTTATCCAAAGAAAACAGAAACACTAACTGGAAAAGATCTATATGACCCCATGTTCATTACAGCATTACTTAAAATCCTCAAGATATGGAAACAACCTAAGTGTCCGTCAGTGGATGAATGGATAAAGAAAATGTGGTATAAGTACAGAATGGAATATTACTCAGCCAAAGAAAGAAAGAAAGAAAGAAAGAAAGAAAGAAAGAAAGAAAGAAAGAAAAGAAATCTTAGATGGACTTCAAGGGCATTATGCTAAGCTAAATAAGTCAGACAAAGAAAGACAAATACCATATGATCTCACTTATATGTGGAAATGTTACACACACACACACACACACACACACACACACACACACACAAGCTTGGTGGCCAGAGTTGGGAGAAGGAAATAGGAAAAATGGGTGAAGGGAGTCAAAAGGTATATGCTTTGTTATAAGTCACAGAGATGTAATACACAGCATGGTGTCTAGAGCTAATAATGCTGTATTGCATATTTGAGAGTTGCTAAGAATAGATCTTAAAAGTTCTCATCACAAGAAAAAAAAAACTGTTTTGTAACTACACAAAGTGATGGATGTTAACTAGATTATTATAATCACTTCACAATGTACTATTCAAACATTGAATCATTACGTTGTACACCTGAAATTGATACAATGTTTTATGTCAAATACACCTCAAGTAAAAAGGTAAATAAGGATAGAAAGACAAGAAAAGAGAAGAACTGATTTCCAGAAAAACAAAAAAAGGAAACTATCCTGGGGTAAGTGGTGAGGGGTGAGGGATAAGCCAAGCTCTATAAACCATTGCTATTAGCAGAAAGGGGAGGGAGGAAGGGAGATAAAGTTACCCAGAGGAACAAGTGGTTAACACCAAGCTTCATACAGTAGTTGTCAAAACAGAAGTTTACTTCTACTGGTCTGATATATAACCACAGAGACTAATAGATTGTGACCAGGAAGATTGGGCGAATAAAGAAAACTGGAAAAAAAACAAAAAAAAATCTCTCCTATTTTCCACTCTCAGAGAGAGATGGTTTCCAGACAAAAAAACAAAAAACAAAAAAACAAAGAGCAATTTAATCAAACACACACACACACACACACACACACACACACACGGGGCCTGGGTGGCTCAGTTGGTTGAGCAGTCGACTATTGATTTTGGCCTACATCATGATCCCAGGGTTGTGGAATCAAGCCCCACGTCAGGCTCTGCACACGGAGCATGGAGTCTGCTTGGGATCCTCTCTCTCTCTCCCTCCCTCCCCCCCCCTCCCTCCCTCCCTCTCTCTCTCTCCCTCCCTCCCTCTCACCCTCCCTCCCTCTCCCCTGCTTGCACTATCTAAAAATTAAAATTAAAAAAATCTTAAAAAAAGGAAACACACACACACACAAACTATAAGGTAGCTATACAAATACACAAGGATGCCACAAATAGCCTTGTGATTAGCATAAAATGAAGATGCTAAAAATGTTTTAGAAGTGTATTTGACATAGAAAGGTGCTCATGACATAAGATTTAAAGTGTAGATTACAAAATAGAATGTTGACTATAATCCAATTTTCTTGTGTTTTAAATTCTGAAGGCATAAAAGTCTTAAGGCATTAGTAAACATTTAGATGCATAATGGGATTTTGAGTAATTTTTATTTTCTTCTTTTTGTTTCTCTGTAGTATTCTCTAATTTAACTATACAAAATGATATCTAAGAAATTAATTTTTTTCTTTTAACAATCTGCTGCAATTAATTAGTAATTTGCTTTTTCTTGATGTATAACCATCAGAAGTAACATCGGTTGCTGTAGAAGCCGTGTGCTGCTCAGATTTACCTCTCCAGCCATAGCTGTTTCCACATGGATGGATAAGGAGAAGTCCAGTCTGATCGATGATGTGCAGACCATTAATATCCGGCCACCCTATGCTCCATCTTATAGCTCATTAGAAACCTCTATCTTTAGAGGCACCTGGGTGGCTCAGTCGGTTGGGTGTCTGACTTTGGCTCAGGTCATGATCATACAGTCTGTGAGTTCGAGCCCCACATCAGGCTCTGAGCTACAGAGCCTGGAGCCTGCTTCAGATTCTGTCTCCCTCTCTCTCTGTCCCTCCCCCGCTTGCATTCTGTCTCTCTCTCAAAAATAAAATAAAAACATGGGAATGCAAGCTGGTGCAGCCACTCTGGAAAACAGTATGGAGGTTCCTCAAAAAACTAAAACTAGAACTACCCTATGACCCAGCAATTGCACTACTAGGCATTTATCCAAGGGATACAGGTATGCTGTTTCTAAGGGACACATGCACCCCCATGTTTATAGCAGCACTACCAACAATAGCCAAAGTATGGAAAGAGCCCAAATATCCATCGATGGATGAATGGATAAAGAAGATGTATATATATATATATACAATGGAGTATTACTCGGCAGTCAAAAACAATGAAATCTTGCCATTTGCAGCTACGTGGATGGAACTGGAGAGTATTATGCTAAGTGAAATTAGTCAGTCAGAGAAAGACAAAAATCATATGACTTCCCTCATATGAGGACTTTAAGAGACAAAACAGATGAACATAAGGGAAGGGAAACAAAAATAATATAAAAACAGGGAGGGGGACAAAACGGAAGAGACTCATAAATATGGAGAACAAATAAAGGGTTACTGGAGGGGGTGTGGGAGAGGGGATGGGCTAAATGGGTAAGGGGCACTAAGGAATCTACTCCTGAAATCATTGTTGCACTATATGCTAACTAATTTTGATGTAAATTTAAAGAAATTAAAAATAAAATTAAAAAAAATTATAAAATAAATAAAATAAAGTAAAAACATTAAAAAAAAAAAAAAGAAAGAAACCTGTATCTTTAACAAACTGTTTTTGGATATAAATCACTTGCAACCATAGTATCTCAAAAATAATCTTTAAAAGAAAATGGTGTATTCAACATTGTACTGGAAGTTCCAGCCAGAGCAACGTAGCAAAAAAGGAAAAAAAAAAAAAAACAAAACAAAACAGCACCTAAATTAGAAAGAAATAAAAGTATCTTTATTCACAGATGATTCTCTTACATATGCACGATCCTAAAGTAACCACAAAAAATTATTAAAGCTTATGAATAAATTCAACAAAGTTACAAGACACAAGATTAATAGGACACAAGATCAAACACTCATGATCTTGGATTTGGCAATGGTTTCTTTTAGACAGAACAGCCACCAAAGCACAAGCAACAGAAAAACTGGAAAACTCACAAATATGTGGAAATTAAATGGTAGAATTCTCATTAACCACTGTGTCAAAGAAGAAATCAAAAAGGAAATCAAAGAGTATCTTGACCCAAAGAAAACAGAAACACAACAAATGATATTTATGGGACGGAAAAACAGTTCTAAGAGAACAGTTTAGAGTGATAAACGCCTACATTAAGAAAAAAGATCCCAGGGCATCTGAGTGGCCCCGTCGGTTAAGCGTCCGACTCTTTATCTCCACTCAGGTCATGATCTCGGCGTTCATGAGTTCAAGCCCCACACTGGGCTCTGTGCTGATGGTGCAGAGTCTGCCTGGGATTCTGTCTCTTCTTCTCTCCGACCCTCCCCGACTTGTGATCTCTCTTTCAAAATAAATAAACTTAAGACTTTTTTAAACAAAAAAGATTTCAAATAAATGACCTAACTTTATAGTTAGCTGTGAGTACAGGGTTTCCTCTTGGGGTGATGAAAAGATCTTGAAATTAGACGGAAGTAACGGTTACATAACATTGTGAATGTACTAAATGCCACCTTAAAAAAGTTAATGGTTAATTTTATGTTATATGAATTATACCTTTAAAAATGCAAAAAAAAAATTTTTTTAAAAGGCGGGGAAGGGAAGTGGGGCGCTGTCTTAAAACCTAAAATATTTTAGGGGCTCCTGGGTGGCTCAGTCGGTTAAGTGTCTGACCCGATCTCAGCTCAGGTCTTGATCTTAGAATTCAAGCCACATGTTGGGCTCCACGCTACGTGTGAAGCCTACTTTAAAAACAAAAAACAAAAACCTAAAATATTATAAACAAGTTTATTTTCTATTCAGCAGTTTCATCTTTGCATGTTTTTAAAATAAAGCTACTTTCTCAAACACTTCTTAAGAATAATATTAATAGAGGGGCGCCTGGGTGGCGCAGTCGGTTGAGCGTCCGACTTCAGCCAGGTCACGATCTCGCGGTCCGTGAGTTCGAGCCCTGCGTCAGGCTCTGAGCTGATGGCTCAGAGCCTGGAGCCTGTTTCCGATTCTGTGTCTCCCTCTCTCTCTGCCCCTCCCCCGTTCATGCTCTGTCTCTCTCTGTCCCCAAAAAAATAAATAAAAACGTTGAAAAAAAGAATAATATTAATAGAATGTTCCATTTCTTACCAGAAGACTCTTTTCCATTCTGTTTTTCATAGAGGGTGCCCACAGACATCAGGAAAACAATAACCAGGAATACTGGAATTCTCCATGAGCCCGCCAGGGATGCTGAAAATTATCAAGAGTTAACATTTTTAGTTGAAAACCTAGCACACATCTTTAAAAGAATTAGTAAACTGACATAACAATTTGCCATAGAGAACATTAACAAAATTGTTTCACAGGGAATTTTTTTTTTTTAAAGGCCCTAAGAGAGATGAAGCCTCAATTCAGGGTTTGTCTCAGTTAAAACCAGCTCTGCTGAGGCCCCTCGTCTAAAATTGGGTATGTGCCAGGGGAGCTTGGGTGGCTCAGTTGGTTGAGCGTCCAACTTTGGCTCAGGTCATGATCTCATGGTTCGGGAGTTTGAGCCCTGCATTGGGCTCTGTGCTGACAGCTCACAGCCTGGACCCTGCTTCGGATTCTGTGTCTCCCTCTCTCTCTGCCTCTCCCCTGTTTGTACTCTCTCTCAAAAATAAACACTAAAAATATTTTAAAAAAAAATAAAATTGGGTATGTGCCAGCCTCCCCTTAACGGGCTCATATCACCTGAGGAATCAAGTCCATTCTAATGCACACCTAGGATTAAAGACCATCCTGAACTCAAACGTTCCATTTAACCTCAAAATTACCTGCATCAGTTATAGAACCTAAAGTCATGGAGCCTGATTTCATTTCCTGAAAATACCACTGGGTGTGAACTCCATCTCTCAAGAGCGGGTGAAATGGCCCAGAATAGCACGGCAAAAAGCTTCAATGTATCCTCAGTTTAAAAGGCAAAAACGCTAACAAGCGCCAAGGACCAGGTACCTACCCACAGGCATTTGCGTTTCCCTGAGTAAATCTAGAGCCTCCTGAACTGCTGCCTCCTCCTCTGCCTTCCCCAAATTCAAAATGAGTCACATCGGACATCAGGGGATCTTGCTAATATACTCCTCTAGGATTCCAAGTCAGCAAAGCTAGAAAGCAATGCTTTGTTCCACATCAGTCTCTAAGCAAAGAAATACTTTCAATCAGCTCTGGTGTTTTATTTTTAACTGTAAGTAGCTCTAAAAACTACTTTAAGTAGGCTAACTACTGCTCTAGGTTACTGAATTTTGTTTTTAAATTAGAACCTAATGTTCCCTAAGTCTTAACTTGGAGATAAGAGTCCCTGAAAAAAATCACTCTATAACATCCTAGCAGCCATTCAGCTGACAGTAAAGAGTCCCAAATACCAGGAAACTCATTCTTTTGAGCAGCTGACACTAATCGTCTTTACGTTGAACAGATTTGTCTCCCTGAAGCTACTCCTTGCTCTGACGTCTCTCCCCCATAGGTAGAGAGATCTGTTTAAACCATTCTTTCACAGGACAGTCCTTCAAATTGGCTTCCATATTTTATTTTCTCCTTCCCTCCTCTTCCTCCCCACTCGTGTAGCCCAGTCCCCTTCTCTTACCCGGCGTAAATACGTCTGGTTCCTGTAACTGTCTCTCACATACTTAACTGCTTATCTATATCCTCCTGAAGTATGACACTCATAAATGGCCATGACACTGTAAGTGTGCTTTACTTTTTAAGATATATTTATTTTTAAAGGGCCTTTTGAAAATGAACATTCAATATAATCAAAAGATAGACATGTTACAACATCTTTATTAAAGACTAAAGAAAGATTAAAGCAGAACATTTTCTAAAGATTATTTTAAAGAATGTTAAATGCAACATACAACACTACAAAAAAATTCACTTCAATTCAAACAATCAGCCTCTGCTGATCTTAAGCTAGACTTTCTTAGAGAAAAGGACCCACCTAAATGAAAAAGCAATATAATCCAGACAGGAATTGAAACTGCTCTCAAGTAGCGTTCAGTGCTTGCATTCCACTTGAATGAGACAGCCAACACATAGCCAACTACCAGTGTCCAGATCTTAAATAAATGAAATACAGACACAGTTGTTAATATATACACATGAAAATAAACAAACATTCGTACAAAATCTGCAAACATCTATACAGCATGAGAGCTGTGGATATAACACAGATAAGATGAAGGTGGTGGTGCTAAATGACATGTGTATAGATCTTCTTCTGTTTTTTTTTTTTTTTTTTTAACATTTTATTTATTTTTTTTTTAATTTTTTTTTTCAACGTTTATTTATTTTTGGGACAGAGAGAGAGAGAGCATGAACGGGGGAGGGGCAGAGAGAGAGGGAGACACAGAATCGGAAACAGGCTCCAGGCTCTGAGCCATCAGCCCAGAGCCTGACGCGGGGCTCGAACTCATGGACCGCGAGATCGTGACCTGGCTGAAGTCGGACGCTTAACCGACTGCGCCACCCAGGCGCCCCGATCTTCTTCTGTTTAAACAAATCAAGTTTTGAAATAAACAAGCATTTGAAATCCAGCATATATGGTTATATTATTTCAATAGTCTTGGGGCACCTGGCTGGCTCAGTTGGTGCAGCATGTGACTCTTGGTCCCGGGTTGCAAGTCCCAGCCCCATATTGGGTGTAGAGATTACTTAAAAATAAAATCTTAAGGACACTGGGTGGCTCTGTCAGTTAAGCATCCAACTTCAGCTCAGGTCATGATCTCATGGTGAGTTCAAGCTCCACATCTGGCTCTCTGCTGTCAGAACGGAGCCTGCTTTGGATCCTCTGCCCCCCCCCCCCCCCCCACCCCCGTTTGCCCCTCCCCTGCTCGCGCTCTCGCTTTCTCAAAAATAAACATTGAAAAAAATAAAAAATAAAAATAAAATCCTAAAAGGCAAAAAATCTTAACCAAAAAAAACCCCACAAAGTTTTAAGATACTTTAAAGTTCAAAACTATTTGATGCATAAAGATACTTAAGATAAAATATTCAATTTTTAAGCCATGGACTTAAATCAAGAGCTTAAGTCATGGAATTCTTCGAGTTTGCTCTATAGATGAATATTTAGAAAAGTACAGCAACAAAAAAGAAATCTTTCCCAAAACAATTGGGTTAAAAGATTCCATCACAGCCTATGAAATACGTTGTTAACTGTGAGAAGAATTTTTTTTAAAGCTAGCAAGAAGGCAGCCAGCTGAAGTGTGACCCCTGAAGTAATCTAGGTAAGAGATGGTTAAACCTAGTCCAGAGTTATGTGGACAGCTGAAGAAGTGTAGCTGAAAAAAAATATTACCAGAGTAAGAGACAGAGAGAGTTGAGAACAGAGGAACCACCAGGGTCCCCCTCTCAGTTTTCCCTACACCAAAACTAAATGACTCTAGCACTTGGAAACACCTGCACAGCCCACACAGAAACTCTAATAATATTTACAAAGGATGGAAAACAATGTGAGCATCATAAACCTATTAATAACCTGAACCCTGGGGCGGGCAGGGGGGGGGGGGGGGGGGCAAATAAAAGCAAAAAAAACAAAAAAAAAACAAAAAAAAACCTTTAAGTTCCAATTCAGAGAATGAAGAAAAAGGAACTGATGTGATTACTACAAAAGACAGGAAAAAAAAACCCAACCATCTCCTACTTTATTTGGGTTGTATCAATCAATAAAAACAGTCTTCTGGGGGAGCCTGGGTGGCTCAGTTGGTAAAGCGTCCCACTTGATTTCAGCTCAGGTCATGATCTCATTGTTCCTGGGATCGAGCCCCACGTCAGGCTCTGTGCTGACCAGTGCGGAACCTGCTTGGGATTCTCTCTCCCTCTCTGCCCCTCCCCTCTACTGTATAAATAAATAAAACAAAAAAATAATAGTCTTCTGGTCTTAAAAATGTTTTTAGCTTCTGACCTTAGACTTCAGCTTTGGAACCTTACTAAATAATAATAAATTCTGAAAAAGTCTCTATAATATAAAGAAGCTCACCTAAAAGTTCAACTGGGAAGTAACTACAGAGGATTCACTCAATAAAATGTTATTCAACCATTACAGTGTTGGTTTTTTTTTAAACAAAAACTATAGAGTTAAAAACACTCTTAAGATATGCTTAAAGAAAAAGCAAAATATAAAAAACACATGTGACATGATTATAGCTACTGCATGGTGGGAGGAAAAGTAAATGTACTAAGAAGTTAGTAATTGTATTTGGGTGATAAGATTCCAGTTTTCCTTTTCCTTTTTCTGTATCTTCCAAAGTGCCTTTAATGAGCACAAATTCTTTTATAATGAAAAGGATATTTCTTCAAGCAACTCTATTAGACGAAATATTCAAGAGATCTTAAGCCCCAGCTATATGAGCACAAGGGAAGTGGAACTACAGCTGCATCAAAACAGTTCAAGTTTGCAGAACCACACAAATTTAACCTGGGAATTCAGAGAATTTGAAGCAGGGCTGTAGAGCTCAGAATGAAATCAGTGTATAATAATAGCACACTTGCATACCAAATCTGTTAAAAAATGATCCTCAGCAAACGGTCAGTCTTCGGTGCGCACAGGGGTAATGAGCCCCACGCCATGAAACATTGAGTCAGTAATTCAGGTAAGAGACTAGAAAGCATATTAATTGAATTCACAGATTACACAAAATTGGCAACAGTCAATAAATACGGAGATGACTATAATGATTCAAAAAGATATTCAAAAAGATAATAATTCAAAAAAGATTAAATTTAATAGAAAGATACAAAAATCTGCTCTTAGGTTCAAACTCACCTGCAAAGTACTGAATGCGAAGAGGATGGCTAGGCTACTTTTCAGTTCAGTGTGAGTCAGGAATATAAATAGTGTGAGTGCCTATTAATAATGCTCATATCAGGAAAAATGATTGTTTCAATGACTTCCGCACTATCAAAACCACAGCCATAACGTTCAGACTGGGAAAGGAAATAGAAATCACCACATAGGAGATACAAACTATAGTTGGGGGGGGGGGGGGGGGGAAAAAAAACTGCTCCATTTAGGAAAAAAAAAAAGAAGAAAATATGAGGATTTGATAGCTATCTTCAAACAGCTGGGAAAAAGTCATCTGGGAGAGGCATTCACCTTAACCCTTGTGGTCCTGAGAGCAGAAACAATAGGTGGGAATCAGGAAACACCACACTGCAGCTCAACATGAGGATAAATTTTTCTAACAAACTATAGCTGTCTAAAAATGGAATATTTTGTGTGAGCAAAAGCTGACCATAAGTCAGGGATAACAAAGCACAAGAACCTGCTTTCAGAGATTAAGCCTATGATGGTTTTTAAACTGACTTCTAGGAAGTTTCTGTTTCTTACCTGTACTCACAAGGAATCAGTATCACCTACGGGGAGAGAAAAGAGACTGCATACTTCAGAGGGAGACTCATGGTCTAAAGAGAAGCACATGTTTTCACCTAGTAAACCTGAAACCCACTGATAGCCTTATTTCAGTTTAAAACACCCACTTATAAAATACACTCCCCAATTCTACTTCTAGGAACTTGGTTTACGGAAGTTCCTAGTTTGGTTTATAGAAGTTCCATATACTGTGCACACAGATCTGTAAATGTTCACTGCGGCTGCAAAAAATATTTTAAAAAATAACTTAAATGTCATTTTGTAAAGGACTCTTTAAATAATGGTACCTCCAGAAACTGGAACAATTTTTCAGACTTTCAGAGGTATGATGAATATCTACATTCAATGACAGTATAAATGCACACGTGTGTAAATCTGTATTGGTGAAAATACACTCAGCCCAAATATTTAAAAATAGTATCTCTGGATAGTTGGATTTCAGGGGGCAATTTGCTTCTTTCTGCTTTCCTTCAAGTGTTGAATTTTCTAAAAGTATTTTCATCTTTATAAACAGCATATGTTTTTTGAGGTTTTTTTTTTAAAGATTTTTTTTAAGTTTATTTATTTATTTTGAGAGAGAGAGAGTATAAGCAGGGGAGAGCCAGAGAGGAGGAGAGAGAGAGAATCCCAAACAGGCTCTACACTGACAGCACAGGGCCCAATGCAGAGCTCAATCCCACAAACCATTCGTTGAGATCATGACCTGAGCTGAAATCGAGTCAGATGCTTAACTGACTGAGACACCCAGACACTCTGCAAACGTTTTGAACTTAAAAAACCTCTTTTGGGGCGCCTGGGTGGCTCAATGGGTTAAGCGTCCGACTTTGGCTCAGGTCATGATCTCCCGGTTTGTGGGTTCGAGCCCCACATCAGGCTCTGTGCTGTCCATCCAGAGCCTGGAGCCTGCTTTGGATTGTTTCCCTCTCTCTCTGCCCCTCCCCCACTCACACTCTGTCTCTCAAAAAATGAATAAACATTAAAAACAAAATTTAAAAAAAAAAAAACAACCTCTTTTGACCTATGGATATGGATATTTTTCCCCCAATATTCTGAAGCGTCTCCTCAGAAAAGATTCACAGGATATTATTAGCTCAAAAAGTATGACCATTTATAAACACTTTATAGATTTCTTATTAAACCGTTATGATTACATAAATTACCAATGTTTGAAAAATGTTTATCAGATTATCCTAACACATATTCAGAGCTACAATAAGAATATTTTCTAAAAGACATCTGGGAAACAAAATTTTTTTATACTATAGTACTATTAAAAAGAAAGAGCTGTATCTATTAGTGCTAACAAGGAAAGATGTGTATAATACAAAGATAAATGAAAGAGCAAGGTGCAAAATTGTATGTATATGTTACCCCATTTTTGTTTTGAAAAACAAATGCCCCATACTTTATATGTTCATATAAGCACACAAAGAAATTTTGGTTATTCATCAGTTAACAATAGTAACATGTTACCCTGTGGGAATGGTGGCAAAGAAACTATTCACTTTACCATACAGACTTCTATGTTGCTTAAGTTGTTTTGTATATAACATGTTTTACTTGAACCAATTTTTGAAATTGCTAAATATTCTTTAAAATAAATTCACCAAAAATAAGGATTTTGTACTTTCAAATTACAAATATATTTTCTAGTATGGATTTCTAAAAGTCTGTCTTTAAGAGTTTTATATTTGCCTCTACGCTTAGCATCTGAACAATCCTGTTCAAGTATGAATTTGCTTCCAGCTATGGAGGAAATCAATGAACCACAGTTTATATATAAGAGGGCATACTTTCTCAAATGTGTGTTCTTTAAAACAATGTATCCTTTTCAAAATACACATTTAATACTCACTGTAAAGCACCAATGTGTGCTCAATACCACATAAAATGTCCCATAAAAACTGGCAACATTTATTTAGCACTACAAACTAATAATCACATTTTCCTTTCATCAGCCTTATTAACCACATAGGCTTTTCTGATAAAATACTAAGTGCATAAAACATAAGTAGACTTTGCCTTTTAGACGGTTTTATTTATTGCCATGTGGGCACTAACCGGAAAAACTGGGCTTGCTTCTGTTGCACGTTTTTGCAAAAACAGTTTCCCAAGTCTTTCACAGCGAGAACAACCTCCCAGCAGCAGCCCCTGATGCATAATCCCAACTGCACAAATGTACAAATCTCAATCAGTGATTGCTTCGGCTATTTCATTCTCCTTCAAAACAGCTGTATCCCAATTTGAAAACTATTCTCTTTTGTGGTGTGGCAACTCAGAGTCAAGTATCTTTTATAATCAGCGTCTTTGAGAAAGAACCTAAGCACTGGCAACTTTCCTCCTTACTGATGCCAGGCAAGCAAAAGCACACCTAGACAAGGGTTCAGAAGTGGAAGGGAGTGGGCCTGGCTGGCTGACTGAGAGCCTCTTGGGCAGTACCGCCAAACACTTGGGAACCGTGCAAGGAAGCTGAGAAATCATGGAAGCCAACCCTACGCTTCACACAGCTGGAGTGGAGTGGCCCATAGAAGAGCCCTGGCCGGTCAAAGGTCACAGAACAAGCTATTGACAGAGCTCAGTTGAGAATTTACAGTCTCGGGGCACCTGGCTGGCTCAGTCAAAAGGGCATGGGACTCTTGATCTCAGGGTCATGAGTCTGAGCCCCACACTGGGGAGATTACTTACGAAAAAAAAAAAAATTAAATAAGTAGAATTTACGGTCTTCTCACCTTCTGCCACTATTCTTTCTACCTCATACTTCTTTATAAAGTAAAATGGAAACAATGGGATCAGAAACCGTGGAAGAAATCAAATCTATTACTATTACACAAAAACTATAGAGGGTCTCCAAATCTTCTAACATGTATGGACTAAGTAAGAGGGACAGGAAGATCAAAACACTCCCAGCATAGAAGGGGCAGGGGAGGAGAGGGAATTTGCTTTTCAGTTTTATCTTGATAATTCTACATCATGGGAAGATGCCAAGGGCCCCAAGGACTGTGTCACAGGTGAGCTTGGTGCAACAGGTGATTTTTTTTTTTTAAGTGCTTAGAAATCACTTCTGAAGTCCCTACAAAATTCTAATATATTTCAAACTGTTTAAAAGAATTATTCACACCATAAATGCTTCGTCTTTCACTTGCAAGCAGAATAGGGTGTTAAGAGACTGAAGAAACCCAAAAATGAGGTGAAGAGGAACAGAACTAGAAGGATAAATTGGCAACAAGGGAGAACACAGGTATGGAAGCCACTAGAGAGGAAAACTGTACAGGACTTGGAAATAGCTGAACAGATACAAAGATAAAAGAAGGAAAGTGATGACCAAGGTTTCTAGAAGACTAGAATCCAAGGGTCTTTGGGGGAACATGTGTGGCTAGTCCAGTCCTGATATTCTTCTACATTTTTCCCCAAATAACTAAAATCAGTTTCTATTCTAAAAAGTTAAACTAAAACATTTAAACACAACAAAGTAGGGGCGCCTGGGTGGCTCAGTCGGTTGTGTCCGACTTCGGCTCAGGTCATGATCTCGCGGTGAGTTTGAGCCCCATGTCGGGCTCTGTGCTGACAGCTGAGAGCCTGGAGCCTGCTTCAGATCCTGTGTCTCCCTCTCTCTCTGCCCTTCCCCCGCTCATGCTCTGTCAAAAATAAAACATTATAAAAATTTTTTAAATAAAATAAAAACAAACACAACAAAGTAGGGGGAAACTTTTAAAAATTCTTATCAAAGGTTCCTAAGAGTTTGCTGACAAAAGAATTTTGCTGATTGGGCTGCTGAACCATTTACTGTCGGAATAAGCAGATCAATCTCTAAACCAGTCTTTACACCAATGAAATCCCTCTCTGATTCTTCACAGGATAATTGTAAGTAGAAAACAACACCCATGAAAGCACCTGATACAGTGCCTGGCATGTGATAGATGCTCAAAAGTTGGATCTTAAAGGTATGAAATGTCGGCTCCCCAAAACGTAGATTTGCTTAAATGTAACTTTTCTCCCTCCCTTTCCCATCTATGTCTCTCTTCAGCAGCAGGCTCAAATTTACAAGTTGTCTAGAAAATATGGACTCTTTCTCTATACCAAGACAGCTCTGTGTGGGCTCACAGAACCACACCGACTGTGAACTCTGAGACAGGAAAGTTACAGAGTGGGCTCCTTGCCCAGTCACACGACGTTCCTTCACTTCAGGTCAGGCCTTAATCTGCCCTTTTGGTGGAGAGCTGAGGACTCCCTGTCTCTGCCTCCCAAGTACACCTCTCCCCCATCTACCCGCCCACCCCTAAGGGTTGCTGCAAGAAACCACAACTTCAAGCCTTGTTTCTCCCAAATTCAGATCAACCTAGGGGACCCACTGGTTCGATTTAAGCCCCTCTACCATTCCTATGCACTTCTAGTTAACCCATACTCTCTTTTACAATAGTGTTGTCTTCCTCCACTCTTTTCCTGTGCCCCCATCACTGTAGCCAAACAGCTCTTGCAAGCCTTTTAAAAATCACTAATCGGGGGGCGCCTGGGTGGCTCAGTGGGTTAAACATCAACTCGTGATGTCGGCTCAGGTCTTGCTCTCATGGCTCATGAGACAGAGCTCCAGGGCCGGGCTCTGTGCTGACTGACAACAAGGAGCCTCTTAGGATTCTCTCTCCTTTTCTATCTGCCCCTCCCCCTGAGCGCTCTCTCTCTCCCTTTCTCTCAAAATAAATAAACAACAAAAATCACTAATTGGCTAGACCTTCCTCCCGCCTTCTAGCCAAATTAATATTGGCCCTTACTCCTCTTCCATTCATTCACAACTCATACAAGGGTATTCGAGTAAAGTACAAAAATGAGGGTTTCTCCTCTGTAAAAAAAGATATTCAGAACTACATACATTCAGCTACAGGCACTTCTTCACTGGTACTCAATTCCTCATCTCATTTTTCACTGGAGTAACTGGCAGAAATGCCGTTATTCCAGAAATTCCACTAATCTTGCCAATTTATCCATATATTCAACTTCTTAGTATAGTATGACATTACGTTATTTATACGTTAGATCTTTTACTTTCCAATTTCCTATAGTTTCGTGGATATGCTATGTGGTCTTGCCAACCAGTAATTTACACTAAATTGCAGTATCAACAGTCAAAATGGCAGCAGAAACTGTACATGCGTCTGCCTTTGGCAAGACTGAATTTCTTGAGGGTAGAAATCAGGTCACAGTATTTATATTTCTTAACAGCATATAGTATTTGGTCTTATATGAGGCAGTCAACCGAACTGTGAAACAAGAAATAGTACGGAAAGTATAAATAACAGGGTAAAGGAGATGAAGCATACTCTGGATTTCTTCACAAGTTATGTGACTTTGGGACGATCACATTCTCTGTGCCTCAGAAGCCTCTCCTGAGAAGTGGCAGGCATCTGACAGTAAAAAAAAACTCCAGGATCACTCCCACCTGACAATCCAGCAAGCCCCAGGAGTTCAAAGGTCATTCCACATCCCTCTTTTCTACAACTGAAATAGCCCAGGCCACTTGGAGGCCAAAGCTGGTCTGATCACTTAGCAGTTGCACACACAGACAGCATCCCAAAATTATGGATGAGGTGCTCCCCAATATCTCGCTGGCCCATAATGGGTTGGTAATGACGTGTTTGTCTGCCATCTCCATGAGAACATGTTCATGTATGATTCCATGACCTTGAAGACAAAGCCTGCATCTTACTCCTTTTAAACCCCTACAAACCTTAGCATCCATCAACACGTTCAATCCCCTTTCAATGGAAACTGAGAGGTGGTAGTGGCAGAACAAGAGAATACAGGAGTTCTGGAATCAATTATCACTCCACCAATAACCTTAGCAACTCAAAACTCACACATAAGGGGTATCATTTTGCAACTTGATGTCAAGGTGCACTGAACACTGACAAAAGCAAAGAAAATTATTTTTAAATGGTACTGTTTATTGACAAATTAGCATTCTCATGCATTAAATATTCACCTGTTTTTAATAGCCCTCAGTTAAATAGTTGGGGGATTAACTGGTCTAGAATCTAGTCTGAGTTAGGAAATGTGCCACTAGATTATCTTTGAAATCCTTTCCAATTCTAAAGCTCCCAAATTTTCTATGAATAAACGCAGGGCGATCCAAGAAACAAATCTACCTCTTCTTTACTCAGTCTGCTTAAGTAATCCAGGCGGGAGGCAAGGTACTCTGGTACAGCAGTCCCTCCACAAGTGGTTCCCAAGAAGTCGAGTGTGGCGTGGGAGCAGGCCCAGGTGCCTCACACCAAGTATACTCGAAAGCTCCTGAACTCAGAAGCAGCAACGGCCTATGAAGCAAACTTCGTCTTATGACTTGAGAAATTTGAGTCAATCCGTCCCTTCTTTGTCCCTAACTAGCCCTAGCCTGGTAAGTAGTCACTTCTCCCATCTGCAGGATGACAAGCTGGACTGGGATCTCTAAGGTCCCTTCCAGGTGATATCCAGAAAAGTCTCCCGAGAGAACTAAAGATGGTCGGACCCCACCCCCCGCCGCCCCGCACGCTGCCCAGGGGTAAATTCAAGTCCACCTGCCCATGCTTAAGTCAACCTGAAAAGCGGAACTGCGATTCCCAAACTAAGGACACAACCACCTTAGAGTATTAAGATGGGGGCGGGGACAGGACAGCTGTTTCAAACCACACCCGCCCTCTCTTTGGAAGGAAGTGGGCCAAGTTCCTTAGGTGCAGGGGAAGGAGGGCGGAGACTTCTGATGGTCCCTGCACAGTGAGGAGGAGCTGCAGGATGGCACCCTCGGGAGCCGGGTGTGTGTTGAGGGGTGCCCTGGGCCCACGGACCGTGTCCGAGTGGCCGGCCGCTCACTCACCCACAGGCTGCTGAAGTAGTCCAGCCCGCGGCAGATGAGTGCGCCGGCGTGCGCCAGCAGCACCTGCACGCCCAGGTAGCTGCCGAGGCAGTAGAGGCCGTAGAGGAGCGGGCCGCCGGCGCCCAGCAGCAGCAGCAGGCGGCGGCGGCGCAGCGCCTGCTCGCCCAGGGCCTCAACGCCGTAGTCCGCGAAGCAGAGCGGCAGCAGCAGCGCGGCCAGCACGATGGGCGTGTGCGCGCGGTGCAGGCGCTGCAGCCAGTGGCGGCCCAGGCGCGTCAGCGAGCTCTTGAAGGGGTGCAGGAAGGTGCCGCACAGCACGGCCCACAGCAGTGGCCGCAGGAAGGCCTCCAGGATGAAGTAGACGAGCACGGCGGCGCCGCAGCACAGGCACACGAACAGCACGGCCCCCGTATTGTAGAAGGCCTGCTTGATGGGCTTGTCGAAGCGCAGCGCCAGCGCCGGCGTCCTAGGGGTCTCCCCGCAGCTGGCCCCGCTTCCCGGCCCGACCGCGCGCGGGACCCGCGGCGCCCGACCCGGGGAGCCCCGTGGGCTGGGCGCCTCGGCAGGGCGGCTGTCGTCGGCCATGGTGCCTCTGCTGCCGCCGCCAAGAGGCGGTACTGGAAAGCCGAGCGAGAGTCGCGGGAAAGAGGTAAAGACGCTCTGCGCGCAGCATTATGGACGTTGTAGTTCCTAGCTGGCCACTGAGCGCCTACAGGCCTCATGGGGAACTACAATTCCCAGAGGGTGTGGAGAGTGTTCTTTCTCCCCCAATTTCCTCCGCCCATTGGTCCCTGCAGATGCAGGTAACAGGTTTCTGGGCTCATCATCTGCAGAGAGAGAGAAAAAAAAGTTCCTCACCCATTGGTTAAAGTTAACTTTTCAAGGGGCGGAATTCCAAGAGGCACTACGTTCACAGTTTGAAAATCCGGGCTGTACATTAGAACCCCAGGGTGGAGGAGCACTTGTGCAAGACGATCCCCACATTCAATTTTATTGGTTTATTTAAGAAGCAAAGCGCTTGCTCTGGTATAGGACTTTAAATAGCAGGGGCACCTGGCTGGCTCAGTTCATTAAGTATCTGACTCCATTTCGGCTCAGGTCATGATCTCAATGGGGTGATGGAGCCTGCATCAGGTTCTGGGTCAGGTTTTGCGCTGACGGCTCAGGTCCTACCTGGGATTCTCTCTCTCTGTCCCTCCCCTGCTCGTGCACACACACACACACACACACACACACACACACACACTCTCTCTCTCTCTCTCTCTCTCTCTCTCTCTCTCTCACTCTCTCTCCTTCAAAATAAATAAACATTTTTTTTTTCCTAGCGACTACCGGGGTGCACCTGGGTGGCTCAGTCGGTTAAGCGTCCAACTTCAGCTCAGGTCATGATCTCACAGTTTGTGGGTTCGAGCCCTGCGTGGGGCTCTGTGCTGACAGCTCAGAGCGTTGAGCCTGCTTTGGATTCTGTGTCTCCCTCTTTCTCTGCCCCTGCCCTGCTCATGCTCTGTCTCTGTCTCAAAAATAAATAAAACATTAAAAAAATTCTTTAATAAATAAAATAGCGATTACTGTATGTCAGACCCTGTTCTAAGTGCCTCATTCACTGAATCCTTAGAACAATCCTACAGAGAACATGGTGTTATTATCCCCACTTTACAAAAGGGAAAACTGAGGCACAGAGAAGTTAAGTACCTAGCCAAGGTCACACAGCTACTAAGTAGTAAAGGCGTAATTTAAACTCAGAATCTGGCTCCTAAGTCAATTGTTTTACCTACTATGCTAACTGGTGTGACAAGTGACCTTTGGCATGTTTTTTAAAGCTCCTCAGTGGACTGTAATGTACAGCTACTGTTGCCATTGGGGTAGGTGTCAGTGAGCGAGATATCTAAACTCATAAAAGAGCCCTAGACCAGAGTCCCAAACTGCCACTATTTCTTTTTGAGACCTAGGGTCAGGTCGCTTGAGGCCCCAACCCCAATTTCCCCTCTGTCACATGGAAATGACAATAACAGAAGCTCTTGTCTCAGAAAAGAAAAAGAGGAAGCTCTAGGGGAGTGCAAAGTGCTTCTGTTATTATGTTGGAAAGGTCCTGGGATCCAAGCCTACTAACACCTCAAACAACACCTAAAAACAACATTTTTGTTAAAAGGAGATGAAAGAAGGGAGGGCAGAAGGAAGGAAAAAGAAAAAAGAGAAAAAGAGCAAGCAGGCAGGCTTTACTGAGTACCCAATCTGTGACTGCTTTGAAACCCTGCAGGTTACCCTTTTTCTGTTTTCAATAAGTTTTCATATTAATTTAAACATAATTAAAAAAAATTTTTTTAATGTTTATTTTGGAGAGAGAGAAAGACAGAACACAAGCGGGGGAGGAGCAGAGAGAGAGGGAGACACAGAATCTGAAACAGGCTCCAGGCTCTGAGCTGTCAGCACAGAGCCCGACGTGGGGCTTGAACCCACAAACCGTGAGATCATGACCTGAGCCGAAGCCGAACGCCCAACCGACTGAGCCACCCAGGTGCCCCAATTTAAACAGAATTTTTGTTTCTCTTCTAAAGTAGACAGGACAAATGTCATTATCCACAGGTTTCAGATGAAGAAATTGTTGCTTACTAAGGGTTGGAGGCAAGGGGAGTCAGAGCATAAAGTAAAAGAAAAAATAATTCCTTTCCATCCCATTTTTTTTTTTTAGGTTTCAGGTCACAGCTCTTGGTTTTTTTTGTTTTGTTTTAATTTTTTTTTTCAACGTTTATTTATTTTCTTTGGGACAGAGAGAGACAGAGCATGAACGGGGGCGGGGCAGAGAGAGAGGGAGACACAGAATCGGAAACAGGCTCCAGGCTCTGAGCCATCAGCTCAGAGCCTGACGCGGGGCTCAAACTCACGGACCGAGAGATAGTGACCTGGCTGAAGTCGGACGCTTAACCGACTGCGCCACCCAGGCGCCCCTCACAGCTCTTGTTTTTCAAGTGGCCTTTGGACTTTGACTCTGTAAATAATATTGCTTCAGTGGTCTTATATTTGCTTTACTTCTTTACTTTGTCTAGAGCTGCTGAGACTATGGTTGCAATCATGGCCACATTTGCTTTCAGTGCCTGTTTTACACTGACCCCAAGCTCTTATTTATATTGCAATAAAGCCTTAGCCTCCCTCCCAAAAAGTCCTCGGTAATGAGTAGGGAATCCCAAAGAGGGTACCTTACAAATGCCCAGAGCCATGAGTCCACCACCAACCACCCTATATCCACCTTGCTGCCCACACGCGCTGCCTGACTCCAGTTCCTATCATAGAATTGCCAGTGCCTATGTCACTATTCCCAGATCCTGGATACTCCCAAACTTCTAATCCTCAGACAAAGAGCTGGGTTCCACTCAGAGATGGGGAGGAAGTCCCTCTCCCTGACTTGCCCACCCTGTGCCCTTTTGTGACCCAAACCCTAAACCAGGCAACTTGTACTCAGTGTATTGTATCTCTTTCCATGAAGAGTTCCTTCCATGTCTGGCCTTCTGTCCTCTAGCCACAGGGGCTCAGAACCTACCCAAAAAAGTAGGTGAGGTAACAAAGACCAAGCATCCTCTGTCCTCCTCCAACCAAAGACTCAGCTCTCTTCCTCTTGTTAGGAAAAAAAAAAAAAAAAAAGTTCCATTTTACCAAAGTAAGGTTGCCTAAACTGTTTGGGGCCCCAGCTCAGCAAATCAAAAATCAAAAATCCCCTGTCGTGGTGTTCTGCTTCCAAGTCACAGCAAAAGGCAAAATGCTGACTATTTCAAAACTGTTCTAATAGCCAAAGTAATAGAACTGACAAGTGTCCAATAGAATTTCTAGTCAAGAATGGAATTCTGACAGAAATGATGGCCGCAGCACTGGAAACGAACTAGACTAACATTTATATGGTCTAATGTAAGTCTGGGTTCCCACAGAATTTTGCTTACCATGCTATGGCTGTACTTACCACACTATGGTCAAAGTTAAGCGGTTTACATGGGTTTGCTTCATCTCTGTGCCCCCAGCACCAGACACAGCGTATGACATTCATAGTACAAAGCAGAAGCTCAGGGTTTGCTGAGCAAGTGCATGAGCAGTAGCCTTTCAAAAAGCCTGTTTGTGCTTCCTCCAGGAAATGCTACTGAAACGCTGAGAAAGTTTCTGGTAGGCATTCTTGTGGTTGAGAGCAGAGACAAATTAAAATACTGAGGTGTAGGACCCACAAACTAAATTTGAGAAGGGTACGCACAGTCCACCCAATCCTCTAGCTCATAGGATGTATGCTTTTAGGCCTCTCCTCCAAATCACAAGGCTACTTGAGTTTTCTTTGTTGGCCCCACTCCAACCGCCTCAGGCAAGAACAGCCTCCACGGACATCTAGGATACAGCGGAGGTAAAATGGACTCGGGAGTGGATCAAGCTGCCTTTGGCCTTCCTGTTGCAGAACCCATCAATTCCCTGATCATTTAAACCAGTTTTAGTCAGGTTTCACATTTCTTGCAACAGAAAGCTTTCTGGCAGAGAAAGTAATACCTATATCATTGGCTGCTGTGGGGATTTGCGAAATAAGAGTGTGTCTAAAGCAGCAGCATAGTGCTTGGGATATGGTGAGAATCTGACAGTGGTCCTCAGGGTGACAAAGCGGCTCTCTTGAAGCCAAAGAGGTAGCTCTTAAACAACAGTTAATGTCCACAGACTCCCCTCCCCGCCCCCCCCCCCCCGCCCCTTCCCCAAGGTATGGAGATAAAAGCCCCAGAGATAAAGCAAACACAGGCGGGAGAGGATTCTCCAGAGCATTGTATCTTGGAGTTCTCCAAGTGTCTCTACAAACATTTGCTGAATTGTGCTGAGCCCTTGTTGTGCACAAAATCCAGTGCCTACAATGGAGTGTGTATGAACAAACAAAGGAAACAAAAGAGACAAACCAATAGACTCTTTAACTGTAGAGAACAGATAGTTACCAAAGGAGGGGGGCAGGGAGAGGGGAACTAGGTGAGGGGGATTAAGAGTACACTTATCTTAATGAACACCCAGTAATATAGAGAATTGTTGAATCACTATATGGTACACCTGAAACTAATTTAACACTGTGTTAACTCTACTGGAATTAAAAAATAAGCAAAACAAAAAACCACGCAGTGTGTAAGTCACGTATCAAGTGGTATGTATGCACGGTGGAGGAGGAGAGATCATGTGAAAAAGTAATCAAACAGACATGCATTCAAATTCCAAATAGGAATTACCACTTTTCTTTGCTAAGTCCAAGGCCGACATTGCTAATCAGCCACTGATCTCTTTCTCCCTGAGCCTAACATAGCCTCAAGATCCTTGGGGCACCCAGGCGACTCAGTGGGTTGAGTGTCTGACTTCGGCTCAGGTCGTGATCTCGCAGTTTGCAAGTTCGAGCCCCACACCGGGCTCTGTTGTCAGCACACAGCCCACCTTGGATCCTCTGTCCCCCTCTCTCTGTCTTGTGCTCTCTCTCAAAAAATAAGTAAACTTTACAAATAAATATATTTGAAAACTCCTCAGCAGAACATTGTAGGGAACCACTATCAACTAAACAAAGTAGGCACAAAAGATGAAATTTACTTGCCTTCCCTACCATGGATGTCTGATACTAGATAAAACTGGCAGGCTAAAAAGGTAGATAACTGTTTTAGGAAGCTTAGGAAGGGGGTGCCTGAGTGGTTCGGTCGGTTAAGTGTCCGACTCCGGCTCAGGTCATGATCTCACCAGTTTGTGAGTTTGAGCCCCGCACAGGGCTCTTGGCTGTCAGCACGGAGTCTGCTTCAGATCCTCTGTCCCCCTCTCTCTCTACCCCTCCCCTGTTTGCCAGTGCACTCTCTCTCAAACATAAAATAAACATTGTTTAGGAAGTTAATCAGTGCATATGTGAGAAATTACTAAGAGATTAAAAAAAATCTCAGTGGCTGAAGAACAAATATTGCCAACAAGTCCGATACCATCCCTAACTACACCCCCCCCCCTTCCCAATCTGGAACACATGACTCCACTTACTGCATGGGTCCTGCCAGTTCCCTGAGTAAAGTGTAGCCTTTCCTGCCTCTAGGCTCCCATCCTTCAGGTCTGTGCCTTCCAGCTTCAGCCAATCTTCCATGTCATGTCAACAAAGATAATCTTACTAGTTAATGAAAGGATTAGTGAAGAGATTATCAAATTGATTCAGTGAACTCCACTGAGGCCCATGTACTCAGGAGAGAACCAGGTGATTAAGAAGCTTGGGCAGTTCTTTTGGGAAACACCCTCCCACCCCAACACACACACCCCCTCTAAAAAAATTTTTAAGTCTGCAACCAAGATAGCTACTCTTCTAGGGTGGGAGGAAGGTGGGTTGGGAAGATGGGTGAATTTCGTGATTAACAATTCTGTGCTGAAAGCCAGAGTGCCTATCCTGAAACTGGTTGGTCTTAGGTGTCCTCAGTTGTGGCTTTGCGTCTTTACGGGTCAGACTTACATTTTTTTCTGGAATGGTTGAGTTTGAGAATCACAGATCAGGATTTGGAATGCTTAGCCTGCCCCTTCCTTGGCTCTACTCCTAACAATACACTCAAACGGAGGCTGAGGCCACCCAGGGTATAAACGCCCACCCTTCTGGGTAAATCAGAGTAAGAATGAAAACCAGAAGATGCTGGATGCATTTCAAATTGGCCAAACTAATCCTTCTTTATTTATAAGTAAACTATTGGCATTTGAGAATCAAGTGTCACTTGTTTGTATGTTCTTGGCAACACATGGTGATGTCACTGAAGCCTCTGGGCGGTCTCTCTCTGCCCTCCTGCTCCACTCAATTCTCTACATTGAAGCCAGAGTGACCTTTCTCAAATACAATCTGATCCCTTCAAAGCCTCCTTAACCCTGGGAAGAGTCCAGCCTCTTTACTATGCCTCCCAAGGTCCTCTGTGATGGGGCCACACTCACCTTTACTCCCCACTCCCTGCCTTGTCCTTTATCCCTCAGCACTGTGGTGGAATGCATAATGGCCACGTCCTAACTCCTACAACCTGTTAGGTGTGCTGCCTTCCATGGTAAGAGGAACTTTGCACATGTGATTAAAGATTTTGAGAAGGGAGATTATCCTGGGTTATACGGGTAGAGTCTAAGTGTAATCTCAAATATCTTTATCAGAGTGAGGGAGAGAGCGGAGGCTACCTAAGAGGAGAAGCAATCTGACCTAGGATGCAGAGAAATTGGAGTGCTGGGGCCACAGGCCAAGGAATGCCCACAGCTGCCAGAAGCTGGAAGAGGCAAGGAAGGATCCTCTCCCCTGGATTTCCCAGGAGAAATCAGCCCTGCCATCATCTTGATTTTAGCTCCAGAAGATTCAGTTCAGACTTCTGGCCTCCGGACTTGCAAGAGAACACATTTCAGTCATTTTAAGACTAAATATATGGTAATTTGTTACATAAGCAAAGGGAAACTCATACAAACCTTGTCCGATGGCAATGGTTCCCGAGCCCATCCTGCTGGTCTTTCTTCTGGAGTTGCTCTCCTTTTTCCTGGGGGTCTCTCCCATACCTTTTGCCTGCTTTACTCCTACCCCTTCCTTAAGATTCAGCTTTAGGCCCAGTGCCTACTCTCCTGGTTGCCCCAGGCTGGGTGAGGGTCTCTACTCCAGGTTTGCACCACACCTGAGTACATCCTTCCCACCGCAGTCACCAATAGGTATTATCATGGTATTTATGTGTCTGTCTCCCCACTAAGCTGTGCACCTCTTAGGGGCAGAAATCAAAAGCTGTTCTTCCTGCAGTCCCCTCTGTTTCATGTCTAGCACAGGAACTGGCACATAAGAATCCCCAATAAGTGTTGAAGGAACGAATGAACAAGTGGTCAAGGCTTCTTGACCTCCCAGATTCAGGTGACTTTGACATCCACTCCACTTCTGCTGTCTGTTCTTGCAGCTTATCCCCTGGCCCTTGCCCCTGGCAGAGTCCTAAGGAAATCCCAAGTCAGACATCAGCCAGGAGCAGGTCTGACAGATGAACTATCCACTGAGTATCCTGCAAAATAAATACCACACGGAACACTTAGAATACCAAGAAATAACGAAACAATGTACCGTATTTGTTTTCTTGGGGGGTGAAGATCAGCCTATAGTGCAGAATGTGGTAATGCCTAATTCTTTCTTAAAGTGACATTCCTTGAGCTTCTCAAGCGAGCCGCCATAGCACTGACCACTCAGCTACTACTTTCTGCAATTCCCATACCTCCATAATGATTCAGGAGACTCTACTACTAAACTCTAACTATTCCTAACATATAATACGATTTAGCTCCCAGTAAGACCTGTAACTGAAATTCTGAGAGCTAGTTTTGTGCTACAACGGATGAATACTGTATACCTGAAATGGGGTCACAGGTCTCCATTTACTATTTGATAAAGGTATTAAGCTGAAGCTATGAACACAATTTTGTTCTGCACACTGTTTCTCTAGAAGGACTTTTACCTGACTACTGCCACATGACTTTACTCTTTGTCAGACAAGACAGGCTGCCAATCTTCTCCAAGGTCTACGAACTCAGGAAGACTTTACTAATGGGAAGCATGTAAAACAAACCACAGAAAACCAAAAGAGACCACAGCAAAGCAATACGGAATTACAAACTAACTTTAATTACATCAACAGGAAGAATTTCAAACCATGTTGAGAATTTATAGTTTAAAGTTTAAATCTGGCTAATGTATCCTAACTGTGACATAATTCTCAAAGGTGAAAGTATTGGAGATGGAAAATGGACAGAATAATCATTTAGGTAGCATCTAGGAATATTGCTACAATTACTTTACATAAATAGAAATCCATGTCTTTATTAGTAAGGTTTCACGTCTTGGAGTAAAAATTCACATAGGACAGGCTTATAAATATACATAAATCTCAAAATCAATAACAATTGAACATTAGGTACACAATTATTATAAAACAAATATAACCCATCGGTGTCTATTTAAAGGCATAGTTTTTTACAAAACAGTATTTGTAGACAGTCTCAAAAAAGTATATGAATACTCCTGGAGCCAGACTATTCCAGCATGTCAGCATGTCTGTGGGAATAAGGCAAGTGAGGAAGCTGCACTCACTCTTCCAGACGGCAGGACATCGTATGTGATGAAACGGTAACTACTCCAGTGACCCGGGTGAATGCCACAACACCCGCCATACGCCATGACCCTAGGGAATCGCTTACCCTCCAGAAGAACGGACCTTAACAGCTATTTGCCTAATGGCAAATAGCGGGGGGGGGGGGGGGGAGAACTGAAAACAATCCAGCATCAGTGTATTTTACGTGAAAAATCTCAAAGAGCCTGAGGAGTCACTTCAATTTTCAGTCTCCAGACATACTTAAAATCACATTAGCATAGCCTCTACTTTGTGACAAGGAACTTCTACTCAAGTCGTTTGTTAAGTATAAAAACAAAGAAGTCCAACTTGAAACTAAATACCTGAATAGGGAATCTAAATACAAATCAGGTACAGGCTGTATCAACATGCCATGTACTCTGTTAACATTAGCTTTAGTTTCTTAACTAAACGTATAGAAAAGTCAAACTCAACAATGATACGTTATATATTTTTAACAATTCATAGAATGTTGAGTGGTGGAGGCAAGGCTTAAAAAAAGGAATCCTTTCTACAAACTAAATTCCTATAAACTAAAGGGTAGTTTTGCCTGCAATCTGCACAATGTTTTTTATCTCTTGGGTTTTACAGTGTTCAAGAGATCAGAAATAGGAACAATCCTGACAAAGACCTTCACATGGGTATGGCATGTAAATATAGAGATTTATGTATATCTTATCATGTATGTACAAATATATATACAAACACACTGAGATTAATCCAGCTGTTCACTAAACATAACCAATTCTGTTTAGAGAACAAGGATATACACTTATATACAATTATATACAACAAAGTATACACATCTCAGCATCTGGCCTAGTGCAGGGGCTCCTGAACATTTTTCCATTAGGATACACAAAGGAGAGGCTATAGTCATGTGTGTAAAACTCTCCCCTGGTGTAACAGATTTAGATAACCCTTGAAAAGAAATCTACAGGGAAATAAATTATTCTTAAACACTGTAATCCCCACCATGAAGAGCAATTCGACAGTAAAAGTCATTCATGATTTCCACAGCTCAGAGTATTTAAAACTGCTGCTCACTCGGTTCTGAATTTACTGCAACAGAGCTGAGGAGCGGAAACGGAGACTGCAAAGCCTAAAATCTTTACCATCTGGCCCTTTACAGAAAAAGTATGCAGACCCCAGGCTGGAGCCAAGAAGGACACACAACCTCAGGGGTAACATCTTGGAAACACAAAATCCAGAATATAGGTGGTAAACTTAATTACAGAAGTTGTAGGAAAAACTATCTGGGATGAAAAATCTATCCTGAGTGGTCCCAACTTCCCGATTTCCTTAACAACAAAAGCCAGCTTAAGATCATTAAATATGGCTCCTGCATTTTGTTTTTGAAATCATGGTTATAAATTCAGCTTTGAGACTACAGTGGCACAATAAAAGGGCACTGGGTTCCAAACAAGAAGACCTGAGGTTTTAGGTAAATCACTTCTAAAAATTAACTAAGACAAATACATTCTTCCAGTATTGTCCAATCTATACATTAAAAAAAAAAAAACTATTAAAAGCACTAAAATGATAAAACAAAGACTAAATGTTTTTAAGAAGGAAGTTGAAATAAACCTTACCCCTTTCCCCAAATAGAACTATAAAAGTCCTCCTGTTTATTGTGAATCAGTAAAGAGAGGAAAAAGCACCTACCTAATTTGAGTGTGGAGAGTGGGTTCCATTTAATAAATGTGTAGGATAATGTGGGATAATCCACATTAAGTGCTTAGAACAGCACTAAATACATTTAGCTGTTATTATTCTCTTCAGGAATTTTATAAAAAAAACTGGTTAGGCATCTCCCCTGTGACAAGTAGTATGCTGGAAAATGCGAATATAGAGATAAAATAGAAATTTGTTTTTGTAATAGGTAAGAATAAATGAAATTGAAGTCTACAGAATTTTAATTTCAGTGTGCCTATAATGATTCTGTGAAATGACAGTGCAATGCCGTTCCGCATCCCTGGTCTGTGAATTCTTATTTGTGAACAACCATTATTGTTAAAAATATCCACTAAGTTTCGCTGTAGGATAAAATAGCATGGCTAGTAACCATCTTCCTATTTGTGTTTCAGAAGTTCAGTGTTCACTACAGAAATGGTTTATGGTTTGATCACAAGTGGGAGCATACAAAAATGTTGGCTGGCCAGTTTGGCACTATATACGAAATATAAGCCTCTGAACCAACCAAACTTGGCACAGAAGTACAGTCATTTACTTATTCTGTTGAACAATGTTTGCTGAATGCCTACTGTGTAGCAGTGCCTGTTACAATGATGAGGAACAAGAAATGGTCCCTGCATCAGGGAGCTAGCAAGGGAGGGTGAGCAAGAGTTTGAAGTGCAATGAGTAATACGATGGGGAAGCCCAGTGTGCTGTGGGAGCACACAGCGGGGACCAAAACCTATCTAGTCCAGGGGAGTGGAGGAAGAACAATTGAAGCCGTGACCTGAAACATAAGTAGGAGTTCAGCAAGCACAGAAGTGTAAGATGTCTGGGCACAGGCAACACCATGAGAGGTGAGTGAGAGCAAAAGATGATTTTGGAGGTAATCAAAATGGTTTGCAAAAAAAAAAAAAAAAAAGAAAAAGAAAAAAATGGTTTGCATTGTACCCTGGTGGCAGTAAGAAGTCAGAGAACGTTCTAAGCACAAATATGCAAAACTGGTCATCAAAGTAAAATAATTTGTGGAAAAATTAGCTTGACTTGAAATGTAAGCAGAAGGAAAATCCGTTAATTTATTCATTCCCTGCCTGCTACAGAGGCTAGCCTGTCTCTCTTTAGTCTCAATCTATTTATAGCTGAAATACTATATACATGAGCATGAAGTATAAAAATATTTGCCTTCTTATATACAAGGTGGGTGCCTGCCTACTCCGTATCCTTACTACTAAACAACAGCTACAACTTAAAAGGTGTGCACAGGCCATCCTCAGCTGGAAGCAAGCAGAGGGCTTAGTTCTGTCCGAGGCAATCACAGTGAGGTGGAGCCACAGACTTGAACGAGATGACCTGAGTTTGAAGCCTACACCCAACTCTTTCACTCACTAAATGTCATTTAATCTCTCTACATCTGCAAGAGGATTATTTCTCTTACATTCCTCGGATGCACCTGGTAAACCATGTCACAGAATCTCGATGTTTTCCTTTTTTTTTGTACAGTTCCAGAATTCGAAAGCTCTCTCCCCAGGTGGACTTTCACCCTGATGTGAATTCCAAGGATGGCATTAGAAATCACAGTCTCCAGTCTTGTTTAATCACAAAATCCACAAAGTTGGAGCCAGCTCTAAAGCAACAAGGGGCGGGGATGCAAACCAGAGGACTCCAAAATTCTACAATGCAAATCCATCAGCAATTAACTATATCCATAGACTCTTTTCCTCTGAATGGGCTATTAGCAGAGACGTTTGGAACAAAGGAACATTTGGGTTCCTCTGAAAAAACAGAATGCATTAAGTCTAGGAATTATTATAAATTATGCTGACTGCTGGTCCAATTTACAAGTCTGAATACTTTGAATGGATAACTCCAGATGAATTCACTTTAGGGGTTATTTCCCATTTTCTAAAGAAAAATGTCATCTTAAAAAGTTTCTACTCCAAATGTCCACAATCTTCAAAAATGTGGATTTATTTTCAAAATGCCTTACATTTTTATTAAGATGCTTTGCCTATTATAATACATATTTAATCATACACCCAGTGGATGTCAACTCTTGACAATACAATTAGCTGTAACCACGGATGAATACCTTAATTTATAAAATACAGTGATAGAAGAGTCAAAATTCTAATCACTAAGAATGCCCATATTTTTTTTTATCATTAATATAGTTGTACATCTTCAGGTACACTCACAGTTCCTTTTCTAACCTTTCCAAACAGCAATAAAAATATTTTCTTGTAACTACTCCCTGATTGAGAAGAAATTGCAAGTAAATACGAACCGTTTTCTTATCATTGTAACCTTTCCCTTTCTCCCCATCAACTGTATAAATATCCAAACACATTTACGGAAATTTGAAACTTCTTCTGCCCAAAAGGCTGGTCGTGAACCAAGACCATCCAGTGAAGTTCTCTTTAGTAATGCTTCAGGTAACTCTATTGAGCTGTAGTCGGAAGAGTAAAGGTTGTTTAGAGACCCTGTGCCTAGCTCTTTCTCTACCTTGTTATGTGTTATCTGACCAAGTAGCCAAGGCCACATGGCATGGGTGTCACCAAAAAGGCAGCTTTCTTCAACTTCAAATCTCATTCAATATGCTGGCACTAATAAGTTTCATCAAGCCAACTCAGAGATGGTATGAAAGCTGAAATAAGAAAACACATTTGAAAGTGCTTAGAAAAATTTTAAGTAACTACTTTCCAAAAGTATGAGAACAATATTAAACAATCTTCTTTGATTAGAAAAGAAGCTTGCTCTTTCCTCCAAAAAGCTGAAATCATAGAAGTCTTTTTTTAAATAATAAAAACTAAAATTATACTGCATACTCTTTAGAAATATATTATACTAAGACTTTCTAATCCATTTAATATGTTGGCTTTGCAGCTGTGGTTAAGGAGTTCCCATCAACAGGTAGAAGGTCAGGGCAACAATGAGAAGCAAACAAAATGGAGAAGAGAAGGTTTGATAGGCAGCCGATGGCATAAAAATGTCTTCATACTTGTAAATACTGACAACACGCTCTGAAGTCGGTGGTGAGTCTATATCATGTCGGGTGATAGAGCCTTTAGGAAAGAAAGCAAAAGGAAGGGGGTAGTCAAAAAAAGCGCACAGATTTAAAATGATGTATGCAAACAAGAGAAAAACTAGACAAGTCTTTCGCATTGAATACATAAGCGGGGATTATAAAGATCTGGAATCAGGTATTAGAATTATCATCAGAATTCTCCATAATGTTTGTACATACACAGAAATAGAAAGAACATAAAAAGTAGCTAAATTTACCCCAAAAGGCTGGCTTTCATGAATCCACACCCCCCTACCAGAACAATACCATTGATCTATTGCACCCCACTTTGTTGCTTCTTAGCACTGTATGAATGCCTACTTACAAGGTGTCTGATGAGTTTTATCTTACTAATACCAAATGAAAAACCGTATTTTGATTTTAAGCAGCAAGAGCTACTATTTGTTCCCTCAAACAGATCTTTTATATAATGGATCATCAACAACTCCTAATCATGTCATACTTGCTTACAGATGGAAGTCTCTTTCATTGTCTGTGGTACAGGAAGTGGTGGCCTGCCCGGGCCAGACCAGAGAGTGTGCGGTGTGCTATGTGTGCATCTGTATGTCTGACAGGCAGAGTGAGGTGGACTAGCAGAGAAAGTAGGAGGATTCAGATACCAAACAAGTGTTTGGACTGGAGACTTTTTTTTTTTTAATCTGGTGAGACATGTAAAGAGAGGAAGGCTGTGTGTATGGGATGCTTAATAAGCTGAAATTGATTCAAAGTGCCTGACCTCCTGAATAAGTCACATGGACCTCGGGTTAAGGAGACTACAGGCATGTGAGTTCAATACAAAGGTCTCCTTAGAAATAGGGCTCAGAGGGGCGCCTGGGTGGCTCAGTCGGTTAAGTGTCCAACTTCAGCTCAGGTCACAATCTCACGGTCCGTCAGTTTGAGCCCCGCGTCGGGCTGTGGGCTGATGGCTTAGATCCTGGAGCCTGCTTCCGATTCTGTGCCTCCCTCTCTCTCTGCCCCTCCCCCATTCATGCTGTCTCTCTCTGTCTCAAAAATAGATAAAAACACTAAAAAAAAAAAAAAAAAAAAAAGAAATAGGGCTCAGAGTGTTTTTTTATTTTTTTTAACGTTTATTTATTTTTGAGACAGAGAGAGACAGAGCATGAATGGGGGAGGGTCAGAGAGAGAGGGAGACACAGAATCTGAAACAGGCTCCAGGCTCTGAGCGGTCAGCACAGAGCCCGACGCGGGGCTCAAACTCACGGACCACGAGATCATGACCTGAGCTGAAGTTGGAGGCTTAACTGACTGAGCCACCCAGGCGCCCCAGAGTGAGTGTTTTTTAAAGTCCCATCTGGCAGGGAAGCCCAACAAATTTGACAGATTAATTGCCTGCTCCAGGTTCCGTGCTGGCTCCTGTCAACACAAATTCAAACTCCTCAGATTGGCATGGAGATTTTTCATTTTTTCTTAATAAAAAAATTTTTTTAATGTTTATTTTTGAGAGAGTGTGGGTGGGGGAGGGGACAGGGAGAGAGGTAGACAGAGAACCCAAAGCTGGCTCCTCGCTGTCAGCACAAAGCCCAATGTGGGGCTCGAACCTACTCACCATAAGATCACGACCTGAGCTGGAATTGGACACTTAACTGACAGAGCCACCCAGGCACCCTGGGAAATTTTTCTTTCAGCAGATCCCATCACCTCTCCCACCTAACCTACCTCCCTCATTGGTCACATATGATGGGCTCCAAGGTTTAACCATGCACCTCCACATCAGGCTTCCCTTGAGGGAAACCTAATCCTATATTCCCTTCAAGCCTTAGCTTAAAGTGTATCCCCTCTGAGAGACTTTAAGAGAGTGTATAAGATATGATCAATAGAGAGTAATTTAATCCACAGAAGGTGCTCCAGAAACAGGAAAAGCACAAGCCCATATAGGGGGTAGGAATATGTCTGTTCTGTTTGAGGACCGAGACAAGAACAATTGTCCTGAGAGGGCTAATCAGGCAACGTGAGATCAGACTTGAGGAGGGCTTAGAATGTTAGGCTATTATTCCATTTACGCCAGATGATGACTTTCCAAAGTACAGCACTTTCCAACTTGTAAAGGAGTTTCAAATACTTTTCACTTAATGCTTACAATGATCCTATGAGGTCGGTATTATCATCATCCCCATTTTAGATACAAAGAAATTGGAGTTCAGAATTTAGATAAAGGCTGAGTACAGCTACCAAGAGGGAGAACCCACACTCAAATCTAAAGTTTTAGTTTTCAAATGCTATCATTTTAAATGAGTTCATTTCTCCAGGCTAAGATATAATTTATTTCCGTGAGTACTGTAAGTTCTCAAAGATATAACTGCAGACCCACTGTTGGTATCCTGGGAAATAAGCAAACGGGGAAGGTGTCACAAATCTGCAGGCATCCAAATGATTTCTCAATTAGAAACAGGCAAAAAAAAGGTATAAACTCTCCAGACTAATCAATGGAAACAACTCGAAGAAGAAGATTAGGCAACAGAGAGTTGACGAGCACACAGTACAGAAAGATGCAATTAATTGCTAGGAGCCAGAATGAGTTCTCCTACAAGCACCATGAACAACTAACTCACTTTTCGTTTTTTAGGCCGTTAGGCTTGATCAGCCAGGAGGAAGGCTGAAGACACCATGCGACGTGATTTTGGCAGCCTCCGAAAGGTCTCATGATATCCTTGGGTCTTGTGGGGGATCTGTTGAAGAGCCTTGCCACCCAGAGTGAGGTCACCAATGGACCAGCATCCACTGAGAAGTTTGTTAGAAACACAGAATCTTGGGTCCCACCCCAGACCTACTGAAACTGCATTTTAATGATAGAGCCAGGCAATTCCCGTACATATTAAAATCTGAGGAGCAATGGGCTAAATTGTAGGATAATTTGGTGGGTTTGTGACCACCAGAACAGTCATAAAGTGAACACTAATGAGACGCTTGGTGTCAATCTCTAGGAAAGTCTCAAGATGTCCTTTCCTGTTCAGTATTTTTTACATTTAGAACATAAGAGCTAAGAGTACTCACTGACTTTGGAGTTAGACAGACCTAGGACTGAATTTTAGTTCCTCCATTAATTAGTTGTATAGTCTTGAGCAAGTTCCTTAATCTCTCCAAAATGAGGATGATAATATCTATACCTTTCAAGGATGTGGTGAGGAGTAAATGAGAATGTTGTGAGAATTTAATACAGCACATACCCCCACATATAGCAGATATATGATCTGTTCCATTAAGCACACAGCTCATCATAAATTACCTTGTACTGTGCTAGCTACGTATGTGTATTAGTTGTCCATTTGTATGTCTGTGTATTTAAGTCCATTACAACTTCCTGAAGGCAGGATCATATCTCCTTTTTCCATATCTCCTTTTTCTGTTGTATCATCCAAAGGGCTTATCACTCTCTTGCCCAAAAAATAATGAACACAAGCAAAGCAGTGTCTGGTGTTTAAACAGGATGCCGAAGTGTGAGCTTACCCTGAATGGCTGGACCCCAAGCAAACAGATAATACCAACTCAAATGCAGATCGACAATTGTTTCATCTCTGGGAACGTTCACAGGGCGTTTAAATCTGCAGGTGACCCGATTGTTTTCAAAGACTCCTTCTTCATCTCTGGCAGGGTTTCTCTGAATCTCTTTTGCCCACTGGCCTACATTATAGAAGTGCTGTATGCGGACCCTGCCATTGTCATCATGGACACAGGCCATGACGTCATCACCACCCTAACATGAAAAACAATGGGGGAAGAAGTCAAAGGTGTGTCTTTCACAAACTTTTCTGCTAGAAGGAAATTTCACTCAGATATACCCATTTCATTACCTCTGTAATTTGAAATCCCGCCCAAAGAAACCCATTTTTTTTTATTAAAAAAGCTTTAACCAAGTGAGTGAAGTTAGCATTACAATAACTGACATCAAATGCCTCCTTATGTGATGTTCAAAGAATACATCTCCAGCTATTTAGTATTCCTGCTGACAGCACAAAAGTAACCTAATCATGAGGAAACAATCAAACAAATCCAAACTGAGACTTCTACAAAAAATGATTACAAAAACTATTACAAAAATACTTATAATCTTCACAAGGACCGATGTCATGAAAGACCAAAAAAAAGGCTACGAATTGATTTCAAAATAAAGAAATGCATGACAACTAATAGTGTTCATAGACAGAATCCTAAGTCATAAAATAAAACTTTCTATAAAGGATAGTATTGCGACAATGGACAACACTGGAAAATGGGCTGTATATTTGATAATACTACCATATTAGTGTTTAACTTCCTGAATTTAATAAATAGATTTAATCTCCAAAGTTTCCAGAAAATAATAAAAATAATAGCAAGTACCAGCAGCAACAGCAGGGCAGTGAGATAAAGCACGTGTGGAAAAGTGACATCATTTGTAAAAAAAAAAAAAAAAAAAAAGAAAGAAAAAAGTTTTGGAAGTAGACAGTGGTGATGGGTGATGGTTGTATACTGTGAATATAATTGATGCCACTGAAGTGTACATTTTACAATGTCTAAAAATGGCAGACTTTATGTTATGTACATTTCACCACAATAAAAAAATTATTGGGTGAATCTGGGTGAAGCAAATGTGTTGCACTATCCTTACAGATTGTCTGTACATTTAAAGTTTTAAAAAACAGGTCCAAAAAATGTGGCTCAGTCAGTAGAGCATGAGACTATTGATCTCAGTGTTGTGAGTTTGAGCCCCATATAGGATGTAGAAATTACTTAAAAATAAAATCTTTAGCGGCACCTGGGTGGCTCAGTTGGTTGAGCGTCCGACTCTTAATTTTGGCTCAGGTCGTGATCCCAGGGTTGTGGGACTGAGCCCCATGTTGGTCTCTGCGTTGACCATGCAGCCTGCTTAGGATTCTCTCTTTGTCTTGTTCTGTCCCTCCTCCATTCTCCCCCTCTCTCCCTCTCTTAAACAAACATTAAAACACACACACACACACACACACACACACACGCACACACGCACACATGCACACACGCGCACACACACACACACACCAAATCTGAGCACTTCTCACCACTCCCACTGCTCTAACCCTGTCTGAGCTGGCCTTCTCTCATTGCAGGAGCCTCACAACAGGTCAGGTGAAGAGAATAAGGTGGCTCCTATTGATAGAACAGCAGCATGTGCAGAGGTACAGAGGCCCAAGAAAGTATGGCTGTTGGAAAGCACCCTGGCACAGTGAAATGGCAAATGATAGTGCTACAGAGGAAGGAGGGGAAAAACACAGCAGAGGCACAGAGAGAAGCACAGGTAAGAGACAGACAGCTGCCTGGGATCCTGATGCCCTGCCTGTTCCTGGTCCTGGCTTCTGGTCTTTCTCAGGTCCAGATGTGTTCTTGCCCATGTGTACTATGGAGGAATGAATTGTTAGACTCAATTATTCAATCCCCAGTACTAGTATTACATACCCACACTTTCAAGGGGCCTCTTGGTAAGAGAAGTGAACTCCCCTGTCCCTTCATTCTGGGCTTCACAGTGTGACTTACCCTGGGCATTGAAATGTTAGCAGATATGATGTAAGCAGAGGTTGGAAATAAGTTTGGATGGATCATGCCTTTCTGCCTCTGCCAAGAAAACAACATGCCTTGGTAGCTGCTGGTTCCAGAATGATTAGAGAAAACCTGAATCCAACCCATGGACAGGAGCCAAGCCCAGCTGAGCCCTAGCCAAATCACACACATGTGAACGAGAAATAATGCTTATAAACGGTGTAGTTTTGGAGACGCTTCTTGCAATATTATTGCCGTAACAACTAATAAATGCGGGTACCACAAGATACCCTGTATTCTCATAACCAACTCTTTCTTTTGTTTGAGCCAGCTTGAAATTTTTTTTAACTTTCAATCAGAGAGCCATAACTAATACAGTCATTATTATGCTTTGATCGATTTATTTGCTTTGCTTTGAAAAAGGAAATCAAATGCTAGAAATTCACTTCTCACATTTAACAGTGGCATGGGAACCTAGAGAAACAAAACCATGCCCATTCTCTAAAATCTAAAGTAGCACAGCAAACTGAAGGAAAAAAAAAATCACCTTTTATCATGATTTGCGTCTTACCATTTTCTTGTCTGAAGAGAATCCAACTGCTACCCAACCATCTGTGTCAGCGCTCAGTTCAAATTCCACATCAGCCCCTATCATCCGGTAGCTAAGGAAGTAGTCACAAGTCTCTGCATTACAGCCCGGTTTGCCATATCTATAGGACATATCAAAACATATCACTACTTCTTCAGCTACTTATTCATAAATACATTAAGAAGTCATCAATGTATCGGGCACACCTCAGCAAGATTAGCAGATAAATTAGATCTTTGCTACCAGGGATCTCAAAACCAGTTTCACTCAGGAGAGAACACAGAGAGGATCTAACTGCTCCTTTTTATCCACATACATTTTGAGGGACCACAGATGGGAAGGGGCTTCCACAGTGAGTCAGTAGGGCCTCCACTCCCAGCCAGTATTCTCGACATTATATTAGAGCTTCTCAGAGACTAGTTATTACTGAATTATTTCTGAATCCCTTTCAGAGGAAAAAAAAATCTGAGTTAATAAACTGTCTTTGTTAATTAAATGTATACCAGTTCTTCTTTACTTACAAATTCTCACACAACTAAACTAACAAAAATTTACAAATGAAATATAAGTTAAACTACAGAACCAGGAACATTCAAATTCCCAGCATCCATGTGATAGATAATGCAGTGTTACTGAAGGTGGATTTTGCTTACCTGCATAGGGGTATATTTGACTATACTGTGCAGGGTCTCTTGGTTGAACACGCTCTTACCACTACCACTAAACACAATTCCACTAAACACAATTCCACATTCCTCCACTTTTATCTGTTTGAACTGCTGCAAAACCCTTATACATACAATACACCAAATGGATACCTCATCTGGTATTCACTGAGCACAAATGCATCAATATTTATAAAATCTGCGCTCTGTCAGGCTACCTGATGCTAACACAATTACAAATTTAGACACCAGAGTATAGGGCAGTATAAACTGGTTATCCAGATAGTCAGATTATGCAGACATTAATCTTTTTAAGGAGCACTATTGAAATGGAAACGCAAATTTAAACTTTCTTACAGAAGACGTGTGGACCCTTTAAGAATCTGAAAGCCCTAGTTGAGGAACATCATTTTTACACCATTTTCACAATAGCAGAAAACTAGCAACGGGTGAGACCACAGAAGCTCAGGTGGGAGGCATGTGAAGAAACAGGGCACAAGACTGTCAAGTGCTGACTGAGGAGGCAGGGAACACGCCACAAGGCTGGCAGGTACCCTGAGTAGGTGGGAAGAGATGTAAGTTTCAAGACAACATGGAATGGGCTGAAAATGCTGAACGGGGGTAAGGAAAGCTAAAGGAGAAATGAATGTGCCAGAAAACAAGTCACCCTGAAGCCAGCAGGTACTGAAATTCCTTCCCTCCTCAAAAATGTCACCCATCACTAGGCTTAATATTGCTGGCCATGTTCCTCAATAATAGTATTATTTGGATTCTTAAAAATTCCTTAGAAATACCTTTGTATTCCAAAGAAAACTCAAAACCCCTTTATTCAATTTTTTCTCCTTGAGCACTGAAGAAAAGAAAAGAAAAAAAAAAAAATTCAGAACTTCCAGTGCAGTGGCCATCACAACCTTTACTCAAGGACAATTTATCCTAGGAAATAACAAATTCAAAGAGGAGGAGGCTTTTCCAACAACGTGGAGCTGTCTGGATGGGAGGTTCACTGTCTGTATTGGTGTTTGCCAGCTCCCATCATGTCTTGATAGAACACTACTAATAATCACAGAGGGACTCACTAAACCTAAGATAACCAGCTATAATAATCAGTGTTTAATGACTCTTTAGTATCATCCAGATATTCCTAAGTCATGAGTCTTTACTTGAAAAGGAATTGGAGGTCTTAGATGTCTATCATTGTCTGTCCCGCTCACAGCCTAATAAGACATAGCCTGTGCCATGATTCTTTTTCATATAGCCAGCTGGTTAGGAGTCGATACCTGGGCCAATGGCAGTATGGCCATAAGTGAAAAGCCAGGTCAGAGCGTTCCAGTGCCAAGTAGCATTCTAGAGTTTACAGCGTCTAAAACCGAAAACTGGGGTGCCCACCAGAAACAGGCCACATCCCTGCTGAAGCTGTGAGGGGGTGCAGGCCCTGATTAGAATAAACTGTATGCAATTTAAATACTACCTTGAGAAGTAAATCAGTGTCTTAGCCTTAAAGATATCCAACTCGCAGATCTACCAACCTAAAGCATCCCTTAGTTTTTCCACAGTCATCCACTTTGATTTTGGCAAATGGATCCACGGGAGGAGCAGTAGGGAAAGGGTAACCTAGACGGTGAGAATAAACAGTGGTTAGAAAATCCAGTGACAGCTTTTCCAAGGAGACGTTTTTCTTTTTAATATATTGACTATTTTCTATCGCACGTGTCTAGAAAGGCTTCAGGTCTCAGAAAAGGGCTTTGTTTAAGCCTAATCACCCTCTTCATGATGGTAGGGTGCACAGTACACATCTTTGAGACAGTCTTGCATGTTAACTGAGAATATGTGGCCTTTCCCTCATTTTACAGGCAAGGAACCTGAGTCAGGGGGTGGCATAATTCCATATAACCACTGGCTCATCACAGTCTCTGGGAGTGTGAAAATCAGTTTTCATGCAGCACATGTGCTCGAAGAGAAAAAAAAAAATCAATAATGAAATATATATTTGATGGTACAGGTTTTCCTTTCCATTTATATATTACACAATAGTAGGATTTTCCCCTTTCTCTGAACTTCCATTTCTCATTAAGCTGTATAGGACATTTTCATATCTCACTAAATTCTTCAAACAACATCGTTTCTAACAGCTGAGTATCTTTCTTGCAAGATGACTTAACATCATAATGCATTCAACCACACACTGAAGGGCAGCCCTACATTACGCTTCCAGTCTGTGACAGCAAGATTTTTCTCCTCGGCTGTTAACTCCAGGCACACAGGAACCACGCGTGATTCATCTTGTGTTCTCTGTCCAGCATAGTGCTTGGCATTGGATGGTGACCACATGATTATCAAATGAATAAATAAAATCACCCACAGACATTAAGAAATGTAAATAAATATAAACTTGAGGCTTTGTTTACTTTGTTCCATCAGGTTATGCCTTATTAAAAAAGCCACCAGGACGCCTGGGTGGCTCAGTTGGTTAAGCATACGACTTTGGCACAGGTCATGATCTCATGGTTTGTGAGTTCAAGCCCCCTGTCGGGCTCTGTGCTGACAGCTCAGAGCCTGCTTCAGATTCTGTGTCTCCCTCTCTCTCTGCCCCTTGCCTGCTCACACTGTCTCTCTCTCTCTCTCAAAAATAAACATTAAAAAATAAATAAATAAAAATAAAATTAAAAAGCCACCAGGCCACACTTTCTTGGCACACATCTGTACACCATGGACAGTTCATTTCTACTACCCTAGATCTTGACCACATGCTAAAATACAGCCCTAGCTTTTTGCCATCTTTAAGCATTTGAGCCAAATGCATCAGTTTTTCCACTTTTATGCTTATTTTATGCTCAATCCTAAATCTATTTTGGTACTATAGACTGAGACCTGCCTTAGATGGTGTTTTTTTTTTTCTCTTAACATTTTATTGAGCAACCGCTTAATGCTACAAACTATGTTAAGCATCTGCATATATGTTCTTATTTCTCACTACAATGCTGAGGTTATTTTTTTCTCAGAATACAACACAATGACTACTTACATTTTAAAAATTCTATAGGTAACTGGGACGCCTGGGTGCTCAGTCAGTTAAGCAACTGACTCTTGATTTTGGTTCAGGTCACGATCTCACGTTTGTGAGACAGAACTCTCTGCTGGGCATGGAAGCTGCTTAGGATTCTCTTTCTCCCTCTCTTTCTGCCCCTTCCCTGCTTGCACACACGCTCTCCTTCTCTCTCAAAAAAAGTTACTAATAAAAAATAAAAATTCTATAAGTAACTGAAAAAGACAATCTCTTATAATGCTGCTTCTCAGTTTCTCTATATTTTTTTCCTACTCCTAGCATCTAGAATAATACACTGGCATTATTTCCAGCTCAATAAATGCCAATTATTATTACTATTGGATTATTATTAAGTTTTGTAAAATACACAGAACCAATACTATTGGGTAAGATCATCTCTAGAAGAATGGGTTTCTTAGTTCTAAATAAGAGCAAGTTTTGAAACAAAACTCACGTATAAATGTACCAAACTACTTTATTACTGTTGGCAAAATGGCTTCTCAGGGCTTTTCTAGCACTAATCTCCTATTATCTTATATGCTTCTAAAACTTGAAATGAGAACTTCCTTTGTCAAATGCATTTGGGCACATTTTTCTCTTGTTTTGTAAGATGTTGTATAATAATTTGGTTTTTGTCCCTGGTCCCTGGGAAGAGAGGGCTCTAAATCTTTGGGATTCCCTAGCAGGACTGTCTTTGCTATTCATGAGCCCCTTGGGATCACATGATTGGGGTTGGTTACCAGAGGG
Organism: Herpailurus yagouaroundi; assembly: GCF_014898765.1. Classification (NCBI taxonomy): domain Eukaryota; kingdom Metazoa; phylum Chordata; class Mammalia; order Carnivora; family Felidae; genus Herpailurus; species Herpailurus yagouaroundi. The sequence continues at coordinate 33,514,599 of NW_024412401.1, forward strand.
ACCAATCAGGTGATTTGAGGTTTGGGGCTGTAAGACAGCCCCATCCCCAGGGAGGGGTGGGAGGTTGGAGACTGTGTTCAATTATGTAGCCAGTGACTAAATAAATCATGCCTATGTAATAAGACCCCAGTAGAAACCACGGACACTGAAACTCAGTGCCACTTCCTGGTGGGTGAACAAACTAATATTCAGGAGAGTGACAAGGCCTGATTTCGTAAGAGGGCACAGAAACTGCATTTGGGAGACTCCCAGACTTCACCCTGTGTGTCTTCACCAGCTGTTCCTGAACTGTACCCTTCAGTGTAAGTATAGCACTTTCCTGAACTCTGTGAAACATTCCAGTGAGTTACAGAACCTGAGGGGGTTTGTGGGTAGCCAGCTGATCTAACGTGAGAGCAGTCTTGTTATGGAGCACCCCATTTAAACTGTGTACTCACACTGGGTTATCTGCACCAGAAATTAATTTCACTAGATTAGTTGGGGTTGGCAGAGCAATATTAAGCACAGCAATATTACAATTTTTTCCTTGAATTTAAATAATCTATTTGGCATAAAATAAGTTTGGACTGTGTGCCAGTATTTAAGCTTTGGTCTCGGAGCTACAACCCAGCCTTCTATAGCCAACTCTATGATGGGCTGAGTACTCTGCAAACCACATTTCTCCTTTGCCAGCTGGCTAGACTCTGTCAAAAGGAAACACTGGAGGGAGGCTGGGAGGTAGGAGGAAGGAAAGAAGACCATTCCTTCCAGTTGACTTGCTGTCCACTACACAAGTCCTCAGTGATTCTACTTCGTCATTGTGGTGACAGATGGTTTCACCTTTTCCAGCTTCTTTCTAGATTCCCACAACCAGCCCCATCATGCCTTCAAAGGAACCATCAGCAGCTGTGCAGAGAGCCCCATTCTCAGAGGCTGGGCTGCATTTCTGGGGGTGGTCTCTTGTCTGAGCTTCTAGGTTCTTACAGTCTCAAGCCTTTCTCTTTGCCCCCCACCCCTCCCACCACCCCAGGCCCAGGGCTGGTGGCTGCTTCCTGCAGTTACTGTCTGTGTGCTCCTTTTTGCTTCTCCAGTCCCCCAATACCTACTTAGATAATTCCCAGGCTGGGCATCCTGTTAAAAAAAAAAAAAAAAAGGCTTAAATATGGTTTCTTTCTTTCCGATTGGATCCTGATAGAGACTAAATGGATTAATCCTTCAATACCAACGCAATGTATCTGTAAAGACTGTATTAGCTGTTATCATCTTGATAACTAGCTAGATAATAGTGTTGTTCAATAGGACATTTTATAAGTAAAGACTTATTAGCTGTTATCATCTTGATAACTAGCTAGATAATAGTGTTGTTCAATAGGACATTTTACATGCACTGTACAATTTTACTGGAAAATCATTTTGATTGTAGAATTTTAAGCACATAAGTACACCAAATTAAACTGGTGGTATTTCTTTGTTTATGGAACATTCTTATCAGTCTACGCAAAGCCCATCTTAATATTTTCCCTAATCCATTCCTAACACCATTTTCCTCCCCATCTTAGACACTTGGTGTAGTGTATTTCATGTATATCCTTCAGCAAAGGCTGGAGGTTTTCACAAAATGAGAACTCTGACATACATATCTTTAAAAAGCATTATTTTACTTGATAAATTGAAAGCACACATTAGTAATAATGGGTACCCGCCAACATGGAGTTGGGGGGTAAGCTTCTCATCTCTTCATAGGGGATGGGCATGCCTGCCCAGGGTAAGGTCCTGCCTTGTTGCAAAAATTCTTTCATATTCCCAACGACACCATCCTGAAAGTCTTGCATGATTACATTATAAATTAATCTCTAAAGTGCCTTCAGCTGAACCTGGATCTAAAGTTGAGGTCCCAGGGCCAATTTTTCACTATGCCAACAGCGCTGTCCTGCCATGCTGTCCACAGCTGCACTGCACTGACCATTCCATGGCCATGCACAAGGTCTGGAAGCCCCCAAGCAGAGCAGACTATCAAGGGCCCACCCAACCTACCAACCACTGTCCACATGTTTATTTTTACATTATGTGTGCTCTGGAAAAATAGATAGCTTGTGTATGCTTTTAACCCGCATAAATGACACTGTGTTAAATCTCATTCTGTTTATTATTTCCCTTTGGAAGTCCATCCCTATATGTCAATGTGAGACTTGTTATCACTCCTGACTGAGTAGCATTCCATGATGTACATATAATGGCATTTTCTGAAATAACCTCCGAAGTTTAGACACTGAAATTGCCTTCAGTGTTGGCTTTGTCAAATAATGAAGGAGACAAACTTTCTTACGTGTGTTTCTTGTAGACATACGCGAGAGGTTTTTGTTTTGTTTTAATAAACCATGGAGAGCAATGATTGGGTCCCTCCTGTAATTCCACAAAGCTCAATGAGATGAGTATTCGGACGGGGAGCACCAGTTTACAATCCCACCCATAATGCACAAGGTCCCTGTTTCCTCACACCTTTGCCTGTACCTGATGCCATCCAACATTCTCAGGATTTTCATCTGTATTTTCCTAAGTACTAATGGGGTTAAATGTTTCCTCATATCTGTATCAGCTACTTGGGTTTCCTCCTCTATGATGTGTATATGTGAAAATATCTTTGCCTTTTTTTTTTAACCTTGGTTTTCAGTCTTTCTTGTGGACTTTGTGTGTATTCCAGATTACCAGTTTGCTGTTTTCACATGCATTTCTTTCCTTCTCGTCTGTCACCAATCTTACTTTTTTTGTCTGACAGTCTTCCTTGGGCCAAAATCTTTACATTTGATGTAGTTGAGGAAATAATTTTTCTTCTTTTGATTTGTGCTTTTAGAGTCTTGTCTAAGACATTAGCCTCCATTCTAAGGATAGGAAGAGATTTATTTCCCCACACGATTATTTATTGACTTTGTGGTACTGCCTTTCACATTTAGACCTGACCCATTTGGAATTTATTTTTTTATACGATGTGAGGTAAGAAAACAGTTTTATTTTTCTCCCTACATTGAATCAATTTTTCTCAACACCATTTATTAAATAATTCATCTTTCCCCTTGCAACTTATGATGACACCTTTAATAATTTACTGGTTCTCATATGAACATAGGTCTATTTCTGGACTTTCTGCTTTGTTTTTAGATTATCTGACTGTTCCTGAGCCAGGACCACACTATATGAATTACTAGGCTTTGTAACGTATCTCAGCAATTCACAGAACTTGATTCTTCCATGTAAAGGATAGATCATAATTTGTCAATTTCTCTCCCCAAATACTGCTGGGCTCTTGTCTGGAATTGCATTAAATGGATAGGTGAATAGGGGGAGAACTGACATCTTTATAATACCAAGTTACTCCTTACAAGATCATGGTATATTTCCCATTTATTCCTATCCTTTATATATCTTAATAGGTCAAAAGTTTTCTCTACACAGGACCAGGGCATTCTTTGTTAGGCAAAATTTGACATTATACAGATTTTGGTTGCTATTTTAAATAATATCTTGTTTTCTTTGACACTTTCTAGCTTATTGTTGCTAAAGAAGAGAGCCTTTGGTTTACATAGGCTGATCTTGTTTATGGTGACCTCATTGCATTCTCTTGATTTATAGATGTTTGTTCTTTCTGATTTTCTATGTAAATACTCATATCAAGAGAGAGAAAACATATATTCACACAAAAACCTGCACACAGATGTTCATGGCAGCATGATTCATAATAGCCAAAAATGGGAAATAACCCAGATATGTATCAATTGATGAATATTTGTGGTTTCCATTCTTGTCTAATTCACAGACACTGTCTGTTTCTTTTCTGCAATCCCTTGAGCCTGTTTTGCCATACTCCACTGGGTGGTTAATGGCTTCTGGTTTGCTATTTATTGCTTCTAATTGACTGCTTGGCTCACAGCCTCAGGTATTAATTTAGTACTTGATTCCTTGAAGTTTTAACCAGAAGCTGTCTGTTCAAGTCTGAGAACTACTGCACCAGCCTCTTTCTCTTTCTGAACTGCCTGAATCATCATTTCTGCTTATCAGAGTCATAATGAAGTACAAACGTCAAGGGACTTTATATAATGTAAAATATGTAAAGCTCCACACACATGAGAACACCCATTTAGCAAAGCCTTCATCGTGGCACTCCACCATGCAGAAACCTTCAGTTCCCAACTATTCCATCGATCCCGAACCCCTTTCCTCAGGTTTGCCCACAAAAATACCTCATTCAGCCTGTCCCACTCTATTTCATAGTGCAGGTCAACAGGGACCCTCTGCTTCACCAACAGGCTGTGGACACCCTGCACCACCTTATCCATAAAGTCAATCAAGAAACCTACCTAGTTCTCTGCTACTTTCTAGCTGTGTGAGTTAACTAACATATTTAAATTTTCTGTGGGTCGCTTTCCTTAACTCTGAAGTGAGGCTAATAGTAGCGTCTAAGTCAGAGGGTTGCTGTAAGATTTAAAGTTAACATGGAGGGTCACCTGGGTGGCTCAGTCGGTTCAGCGTCCGACTTCAGCTCAGGTCATGATCTCACGGTTCATGAGTTCAAGCCCTGCATCGGGCTCTGTGCTGACAGCTCAGAGCCTGGAGCCTGCTTCCGATTCTGTGTCTCCCTCTCTCTGTCCCTCTCCCCCTCACGCTCTGTCTCTTTCTCTCAAAAATAAATAAACGTTAAAAAAAATTTTTTTTAAGTTAATATGGACAAGGGACTTAAGGCAATACCTGGCACACAGTAAGCACTTATTAAAAGTTAGCTCCAATTAGTGTTATTACCAGACTACATTAATGGATGATATGTAGTTAGATCAGGTGTAGATTATTCACCTTTGAAGAACTTCCAGATTGGTAGGGTGATGAGCAAAGGATCCACACACAATACATGGTACAGATAGGAAGAATATAGGCAGATGAAGGAATTTGTGCCCTTTTCCCCGATCTCTGTCCTCTCTACTGTCTTCCTAGCTCTTACCAAGTAGGAAAAACTGTGGTCAGAACTCAATGGTCAGAAGCTCATTGATCGGGCCACATTTTACAAGTGGTCACATCACTATGCCTTAAAGATAAGCAACCATGCATATGTTTCCTCTTTTCCTTCCAAGGCAGGGAATGGCCCCAAGGGCAAGCCAGCTACCACTATTCATATGGCTGGCAGTAAGACTTCAGGACCTGCAGATCTTTCTGGCAACGAGACGAGAGCAGGAGGCTTTACTTGGGACTTAATGCTAAGCTAACAACACCCAACTAAGTTTTTTCAGAGAACCCTCAGAATAGGATTTTTGTCCATAATCATGAGGTGACCTGTTTTACATTCTGTTGTTCTGCACATATAGATTCTGCCTTAAGAACCTCAAGAGGAAAGGGTATGAGCGGTAGAATTCAAGCACCAAGGCCCTATCGAAACTCCTGATCACAGAGAATAAAAAGGGTCAATGGTAGGGTTAGATTGTATGATACGAGAGAATATCCTCACTCGGTGGCAGAGGGTGGGAGAAGGAGAAAATCATGGAAGGCTCCCTGAAAGAGGTGGCAGTGGAGGAGTTAGGAATGTAAGGATTAGTTGTATAGGCTAAGACCATGGGAATCCCTACGAATTCTGAGAACTAGCATAATAAAACCAAAACAAATTAAATTTAAAAAATGAACAGTTAGGAGGCAATTAAAGATCCCAAATCAGCCAGTTTCAGCCTTTGGCTTTGGGGGTCTTGGACTATCTGGACACTGGAGAAATGGTTTCTAGACAAGGTTTCAGTGACTCCTCCATCCCCATTATTCTAATTGCCTTTTTCTGATTTCACACTACCAGGTCATGTTTTCATTGAAAACTCAGTTAGTTGGCTACTTTGAACCAGAGAAGAGAGTACCCTGCAGAGAGGAAACAGGAAGCCCTATCACTAGATTTGTACTGATAGGAAGAGTAGTTTAAAGGCACTATTTCTAGCTCTTCACTTGTCACTTCCTTCAAAATCAATCAGCAACCCCCCAGCCCCCCACTTCCTTCTCCACTTAATTCATCCCAGGAAAATTCACCTCTCATTTCCTGAATCCATCAACTATTTTGCACCTTCATGCTATGGGGCCCCACGACAGCATGGGACACTGCTTCCTGACATCTTCTTTCCCTTCGCTTTCTGGGTTAGGACATCCACCTGGGACATTTCCTGCTTCTGCTTCTCCCTCTCAGGCAGTCCCCGAAGGCAATGTCACTGGTTATTTCGAGGGATCTTGAGAAAGCCTGTATTCAGGACCCATAGGGCTAAAACCGAGGCCCAGAGATTTCTGGTGGAGGTGCTGCCCCTGAGAGGCTCAGCCCACAAATGTCCCCACTAGCACCCGCCAGATGGCTGTAGGACTGCATCTGAAGAAGCGCAAGACTACTGGAGAGAGAAGAAGACAGTGAAAGCCCAGGGTGAGCAAAGGGGAGGAGTAAGAGATGGCTGTAAAATGAAACTGGGCCAAACAGAAAACTCCAGATAAAGGAGTTGAAGCTTCATCTAATGAGCAGGTTGGAACCATCACGGATTTCTGGGGGTCAGAGCCAAGCTTCAGGCTGTATGTGCAGAATGGGTGACAAAGGGAAGCCGACAAAGTAGGGATGTCTACACACATCGCATGCCCTGCTGCCCCTGCGGGGTCACCTCACCTAAAAGCCCTTCCTTTTCTGTCTCACCAAAGTCTTTCGTGCTTCCTAGCTCAACTCTAGAAAATCTTCCTTGTGGCCTTAGCTGCCTGATGTCCATGTTCATAAACCGTCTGGACTCTACAGTTTCATTCCCTCTGTATATACAAACTGACATACAGCGTCTGCCCCTGCTCTCCTCCATTTGTGCCCAGTGAGAATATGAGCTCTCGTGTGCCATGTGTGAGTCACCTGGCAGCGTGCTGGGCTGACTACCAACAGAATAAATATGTATTAGATGCTTTCAGAAACAGATGGGCTTTGAAATGTTTATTCTTTTCCAGAGTGATAGATGCTGCTTCCGCTTGCCATCCTCCCACTGCCCCTCTCTCTCCTTCCCCGCCCCCCTCCCTCGGCCATACGGCTGCCCAGGTAGAAGACTACATTTCCCAGCCTCTCTTGCAGCTAGGTCATGTAATTACGTTCTTGCCGAAAGAACGTGAGCAGCAGTCATCTGTGCAAGCAGCCTGAAAGGTAACTGCTTGTCCCGAACCTCCTCTCTTTCTCCTTTCCTCAAGCTTGAACGAAGACATGCAAGAAACCCAACTTCTACCACACCGATGAGGACAAAGCTTTGCTGGAAGGTGGAACAAGATGGAAGGGGCGTAGGTTGCTGAATGTCCTTATGGAACAGAGCTGTCCCACCTGCCCAGACCAGTCAGACTCATGTGAGGAAAAAAACAAAGTATCTTACTTAAGCCACTATATGTAGGTGTCTCTGTTTTAGCACCTGAACCTCTACCCAACTATTTCCCCAAATCCATTCTTTCCATTTTGATACAATAATTCCACTTTTTTAACTGGGCATCTTACTTCTCAGCTAAAAGGCCACCTTTCCCAGCCTCCTTTGAATTTGCATGTGACCACATGACTAAACTGTGGCCAATGAAGGTAATCAGTGACCTTCTTCCCACTTCTTCCCACTGCCTAGAAAGTGAATGTAATGGCTGGAGATCAAGCAGCCATTTGGGACCATGAAGTTACAGGCTAAGAATCGTGAAGAAACAGAAGACCAGGATCCAGTGTCTCTGATGAGCACAGAGCTTCTGATACCAGCCCAGACCGCCTACTTCTAGATTTCTTCACATGACAGAGAAACTTCTATCTTATTGAAGCTATTAGTGAGTGCTTGTTGTATGCAGCTGAACCGAATCCTACATAGCAAACATACCCAGCATCGTATCAGTTGCAGGGACATTTCAACCCCAATTTTATTCTTGCATATCCCTCTTAGCAGAAGAAAAGGAAAATCACTACTTTCTAAATTGCAGCAGTTAAGAGGCCAGTTTCTATTTCTTCTGCACAGAATCAGCTTGGCTTTTGTGTTCACTGAAGCAACACCACAGGGAGGTCTCTGGCTGACAAACCCCCTAGTCTCTGGGCCCAGCAGCCCCCAACAATGGTGGCTCACACTAGCGGACCCTAACGTGTGTGGTAACAGAAAAGAACTGGGACGAAAGTGGGGAAGGAGCTATGCCCCAGCTCTGATGGCAGGGCAGTGAGCAGGAACAGAACGCCGGTAGGTTGGGGCCCTAGTCACCGCAAATTTAGGTCAATACAAATAGGGAGAAAATAAGGCATCACTTTAAACTGTGATTTCTGCTCCCCACCAGCTTCCCTGCTCTCACACACCCCAGGCCAGATGGCGGCCTCCTCCCCTACCACCCGTTACCCCAACCTCGGACAGAGAAAGTGGAGGCCACCCGTTGAGAACTGGGGAGCCTAGGCTCAGCCCCACCGGTCCGCAGCCTCGCAGACCTCTGCTGACCACCTCCCTCTCCTGGCCTGTAAAGCAGGAGGCGGGTGGAAGGGGCTGACGGCTCTTCGTGTGCCTCCTGCAGGCCGGCGGGGGTCTGAGTAGTGCACTCCCCACCCCGGTCCCCGCGGTCCCAGAGCTGCCTCCATTCGCATCCTTACCAAATCGCCCCTCCGGTCCCGTTCCTGCCGCCCCCTCGGTCCCCCACCCCCACCCCCACCCCGCGTCTCCCAGCCGCAGCCCCTCACCCTCCTCGGACAGGTAGCGCAGGTCGTAGAACTCCCCGGCGAAGGTGCCGTAGGAGGAGTCGTGGCGCGGCACCGCCTCGTCTGCACCGGCGTCCCCCCGCGCTCGGCCCCGGGGTCCCCGGCCCCCAGGGCCCGCGCCGTCGTCCGCGGGGCTGGCGGCGCAGGTGGCGGGCCCGGCCAGCAGCAGCAAGACCAGCGGCACCCAGGCCCCCGGGCGCTGCCGGGGCGGCTGTGCCATCGCTGCGCACGGATCCCG